>NC_050502.2:1082500-1345000 GCF_012460135.2 Molothrus ater
CATCACCCAGGTCCCACTGGGGTCACATCCCATCAGCAGATCCCAAATAGCACTTCCAAAATTTCCACAATTTTCTATTCATTTGCTTTTTTTCTTTTTAGACATGTTGGATTTGGGGGAGAGATATAGGCAGTCACTGCGAAAGCCCCATTTGATCAGGGATTTTCAGGCTCTTTGGGGAGAACTTTATTTCAGTAGTGCATCCACAAATATGTTTGTTTTCAAGTGTTTGCTCTGCTACCTTTCCACAGGAAATTTTGAAAGACAAATCTGGATTTATTTTTTTCTCAGCCCTTTTTCCACACTGCCATAATCACTGGGAACAGAGCACATCCCAAACAGCTTCAGCAGAAGCTCTGGGGCGGCCCTTGGATCCCATTTCCAGATCTTCTTCCCAGTCACTGCAGCCATCTCAGCTGGAGAAAGCAGACATTACTACTTGCAGTGAGCTCCTGAGAGCAGGCTGGAAGTACAACTGTGTACCACTCCCCTTTTTCCTCACTATTACCCCAAAGGCAGGAGTCCAGCTCTGTGGGCAAAGGGAAATAAATCCCCATCCCAATGACCTCGTCACACAGATGCTGTCACACGGACCTTAAGAGAGGAATATCATTAGTGGTATCAGGACAGCCACAGCACTTTACGAGGCAATAACCCGCTCTCATCACTGTGAAGAGCTACTTGGTCTCTGACCTCCTCATGGTCTCCTGCCAGGGAGCCTGGCTACTGCTGCCCAGTGCTGCCACAGGCACATTAGTGCTTAATTAAACCAGTAGGAACAATGTGGGGCAGAGGGAGGAATGCCATGGGGCAGAAGTGCTTCTTTGATCCCATCCCATGTGTTTCCCAGCAAGGATGGCAATCAAATAGGAGTAACTTGGCTCCCATCTCCACCAGGGTCAGGAATGTCCTTGCATGGATGCCAGTCCTCTCTGCACTGTGGTTCACTTTTTAAGCCAGAGTCAGATGCAACACGCAGCTCCCGCCTGTCATGGAGCCCATCTGCCCATTCCAGCCCTTGGCTCTCCTCCCCACCACTGAGGGGCTGCTGGCACCCAGTGCCCACCCAGCACCAGCCTGAGCACAGCGGGCTCTGTCCTGCCTGCGTGTTGGCACCACAAGGCTACCAACTCCCCACAGCTATGTACTGCCCAGCAAGCACATCCCTGCTGGGGAAGGGCAGCACGGCCCACTCGAGGGCTGCAGGACTCAGATGGGTTATAGCTGCAACTGAAGAGTTTGGCAGGGCTGCAGACTCCTGCAGAGAGCATTTCAGGGAATACCATCTCCACTGGGACCTCATGTGTGTCCACCTGGGTTCTGACCCACGCAACACTGACCACTTATTTGTTGATGCGAATTAGCAGCCACTTAAGAGGCACCACATCCAGCAAGAGATGGACAAGGAAATGGCTGCAGAAAGCAGCTGCAGCATCTCGGAGGTGCCCTGGGGAGCTCTAGGTAAGTGCAACCATCACACCGGGCACCACAGGCACAGCCTGCACAAAAAAGCCCCTGCACCTGATCAGCCCTGTCCATCACACGTGGACACGAGCAGGGTGAGCTCTGCACAGCCAGCTCTTCCACCACGCTGGCCATGTGCCCTCCGTCCCCTTCATCCTGTGGTTGGGCACTGGCGTAATTAGAAGCCCCAGCTGCCAGGCAGTTTTGATGAGAAGCCTCAGCCTTTGGTTGATGCAAAACGTATAATTTGGATGATGGAAATAGCCTCCACAAAGCACATGTGGTTGCTGCGTGCCCGTGACCTCTCCTGGCTTGCGCAGGCTGCTCTTTAAACGTGGTTCAGCTACAAAGGCTTCAGTGGCATCAAACGGATGAGGCAGCAGCAGTGACCGAATGAGAGGTAACATTTGGCCATGACTGAATAAACTATTTTTGACCAAGAGGCTTGGGAATGCTTCTGGCAGGAGAAGCGTGAGGTAGAGATGAGAATTCAGGTGTGGAGACTGAACACACAAGGTCTCTGGAAGCCACTGTGGCTGGCAGCGCCAGGAGCTCAGAAGTTGCACGGGCTTCACAACACAGGTCAGCAGTTCAAGGACAACCATATCTGCAGAGGCTGGAAGTCCCCGCAATTTCCTCTCTCTTCCCAGCACAAACCAAGCTTGTGGCTCTTTCCATGCCACTCTGGATAGGGTGTCCTTCAGCAGACATTGCCAAACAGCTCAGGCTGATGTTCTGTTTGCCAAAGGGACTGATGAAAACAGCAAAGACTTTCCTTCCCTCCCTCCTGAGCATCTCCTGTAGCAACCAGGAGAAAGCCCCTCTCCTGGTGCTCCTCACCAACCCTAGCAGGGTGTGAAGCCCACTCTCCTGAATCCAGCTCTCCTGGGATCCCATTCCTTCTGGGTCCATCTCCACCACAGGAACCACCTTTTCCTGGGGAAGCCAGGTTATGGAAGGTACCATCACCATTGGGGAAGACTTCATCTGCCTGGATCGCAAGCAAAGGGGTCTGGAGGCTCAGCGTGTGTCTACACAACCTCGAGTTGTGGTTGTGCCAGCACCACTGTCACACAGCTCCCTCCTCTCATCATCCCAGGCTCCTGGTGGCATCCCCACCACACAGGCTGTCATGGATGTGCCAGGTCATGGCTGGCTTGGCGAAGTAGGTGTGATTCAACATCACAACTCCCACGAATGTGGGAAGTACAACCCCATGGAAGGGGAGTTTCAGCAGGGTGAAGCTCCCGTTCTGTCCACCCCAGACACTCTCCCCATCCAACTCTGGACACAGCCCTTGATCCCCCCTGCAGGAAGCCTGCCAGTCCATATGTCTTGGAAAATTATTGGCAATACACAGAGGACAGATCTGGCAGAGTTTGGGCCTCACGGACCAGCTGACCAAGTTTCAGATGCTAAGTGCAGTCCAAAAGGATGTTCAACACCTCCCAAGGTCAAAGTCAGCCCTGACTGACGCAGGTGGAAGTTTGGCAACACCGCAGAAACCAAATCAGTTGCTGGGGGCACTTCTACAACCATGATCTTCCTCAGAGTGTGCACAAGATCCTTCTTGGATCTCTGGTACTCCAGAGTACCAGCAACTGGGAGTCACTCCCACGTGGGCCAGTCCCGCAAGGATTTCTCTTGGAGATGCTGAGGAAACCCCCACCTAAGAGCAGAGCATCACAGGGGGACACTGAGATTCCCTCAGGCATCCCAACATCAGTGAGTGGCAGTCTGTTAGTCCCGTAAGTGACAAATCCTCCTGCAATCCTGCCCTGCTCCCGTGGCATCTGGTGCTACCACAGCATTAGGCCTGAGGATGGATGTCTGTACACCCAGCTGTGGGACCACCGGGGCAGCCTGAGCCCCCTCAGCCGGGCTGACCTCCTGCACCCCCCTGCTCATCCCCACAGTCTGCCTGCCCAGGCCTCGAGCTCACTCTGTGGCTTCCATTTGTGAGCCCTGGGATGCCCCAGCATCAGGGCAGACCCTGCCAAGGAGGGCACTGCTGCTGTCCCCCGCGGCTGGGGGCCAAGGGCAATGCTCTGGGAGGCTCCATGCCTCTGTGCCAGCACACACTGGTGCACAGTGGCTGTGCCAGAGCCCTGCTGGAGCTGGGGCTGTGACACCCCAAAGGCTCCTGAAGCAGCCAGGGGTATGCAGGGAAGTGGACTCTGCAAGTGTGGCTTTCCAGGTGCCTGGCTCCAGCACCTCCAGCTCGCTCCACTTCTCCAAACCCCCTCCCTCAGATCCCAGCCACAGCAAATCTCTTCCCTTTCTCTTCATCACACAGCAAGGACAAGGCATCTCAAGCCAGCTCAAGCACCAGAGAAGCTCCCGGCCCCCTAAAAAGAGGTCCAGGCAGGGAACTTGAAGGGACTGGACACATCAGTCCTGTCTGTCTGTACTGCTGCTCCCCCACCACCAACAAGCACCAGGGCTTTGCAGCCAGCCAGCATGAGCACCGTGAGCACCATGATGGCTGTGCACGGCTCCCTTGCCACCTTCTCATGCCAGTTTGCCAGACCAAGCACAGCTCTTCAGAGCCACAAGCCCCCACAGTCATTGCCCAGCCAACCCCAGGCACTGCTGGGTGGGATGCAAGGAAGATGGGGTGTCAGTGGGAAACAGAGGGCTGCCAAGGCAGCCACAATTCCTAGAGATCAGCATGCAGCACGAGAGAATGGCAAGGGCTGGGCTCACCTGCACTGAGACCCAGCGCTGGGGGCACTGGGTCCCGAGGTCCAGGGCACAGCCAGCACTGGGCCAGTGCTCGTTGTTCTCATGGAAACCCACTCTGCACACAATGCACACAGCAAGCTCAGGGATCAAACCCACAGGGATAGAAAAGCAGGTTTCAGGCAGCCACAGCCTGAAATCAGCTCATGCAAACCCTGCAGCAGCATCCTTGGAGACCCTCCTCTGCCAGAGACCCAGACCTCAGTGGAGCTCTGGGTCTGCCCAAAATGGAGCAGCAGCATGAACCCCTCACACAGCACCTCCACCAGCAGCTTCCCAAGGTCACCCCCAGGGCGAGCCACGCTGATGGTGGGGAGCAGCTGTGGCACCCGGCTGTGCAGCCTCCATGGTGTTTGGGGGTGTTGAGACAAGGGATGGCCGACAAGACACGTGGGGGAGGACAGGCTCCACCACCACCTGCCACTGCTCCCTGTGAGGAGGAACTGCCTTTCCTCCAAGGCAAGAGGCAGCTGACAGTACCTTCCCTCAAGCATGCCTTGGAGATGCACTGAGGGCTGGAGCCCCTCTGCTCTCAAGACAGGCTGGGAGACCTGGGGATGTTCAGCCTGGAGAAAGCTCTGGGGAGACCTTAAAGCCTCTTTCAGTGCCCAAAGAGGCTCCAGGAGAGCTGGAGTGGGACTTTAGGACAAGGGGGAATGGCTTTCCACTGACAGAGGGCAGGGGTAAATGGGATATTGGGAAGAAATTCTCCCTGTGAGGGTGGGAAGGCTCTGGCACAGGGTCCCCAGAAAAGCTGTGGCTGCCCCATCCCTGGCAGTGGCCAGGGCCAGGCTGGACAGGGCTAGGAACAACCAGGGCTAGTGGAGGGTGTCCTTGCCCATGGCAGGGAGTGGAACAGGATGTCTCTTCCAACCCAAACCATTCTGTGATTCTAAGTGACTGGGGACACCGAGGCTGATGACTCCTTTCCCCTCAGTCACCCTTCACTTCAAGACCCTGAGGTCGCCCTCAGTGGGTCCTCACGGAGTGTCAGGAGCCCAGCTGCCTCCAGCTGCCACCTCTGGCCATTCCCATCTCGACGTCGAGCCCGCGGTCGCGCCGGCCGCACTCACCCAGCATCTGGCTGAAGAGCAGCTGCTCCAGGTCGCCCAGCACCGTCACCACCAGCTCGGGATCCACCTTCAGGTACGGCTTCTCCTCAGTGCCCGCCGCCACCGCCGGCCCCTTGCCGCCCAGCAACTCGTCGTCGCACTTGCCGCCGCCGCCCGCCTCGGGGGCCTTGCTGAGGGGCTTCACCTCGGCGTAGGGCCCGCGGGGGATGCGGCTCGGCTTCCCGGCGGGCGGCGGCTTGGCCGGGCCGGCGGGGCGCGGCGACAGCAGCGAGTGCTCCGAGCGGGACAGGCTCCGCGACATGGCGGGCGCGTCCCGCCCGCGGGGGCCGCCGCGCCCGCCGCCCCCCGCCGCCGCCGCCCCCGGCGCTGCCGCCTTGGCCATGTCGTCGCTCCAGCGAGGCTCATAGAGCTGCCGCTTCTTCTCGGCGTCGGTGAGGAAGGCGAGGTTGGTGAGCGACTTCTGCTTGCGCAGGTTGGAGCCGGCCGGCAGCCGCCCCTCCGCGCTGCTCGCCTTGAAGACGCGCAGCTCCGCGCCCCGCGGCCCCGCGGGCGCCGCCGCCGCCGCCTTCGCCCGCTTCGGCATCACGGTGCTGCCGTCGGGGCCCCGCCGAAAGCCGCGCTCCTCCTCGCCCAGCTCCACGTCGGGAAGGCTCTTGAGGTTGCTCCCCAGCATCCCCGCGCTGCAACCATTTAACCCGCCAGGCGCTGCTGCTGTTGCTGCGGCACCGAGGACACACCGGGCGAGACAGAGGGAGAGGCGCCGTCAGCGCCCGTCCCACCGGCCGGGGCGGAGCGGGGAGGGGATAGCGCGGGCGGGGAGCTGGGGTGGGGGGGAGAGGGGGGCGAGCGCACAGCCCCACCTCGCCGCTCCGCCGCCGGCAGGACACTGCGAACCAGCGGAATGTCAGGGGCGAACAAAAAGGGCCCGCCCTCCTCTGGCGCGGGCAGGGGGCGGGGCGCGGGGCGCGCGCCCGCGGGGGGGCAGGGAGGGGAGGGGGCGCGCGCGGCGGGGCGGGGCCGGGCGGGGGCGCGCGCGGCGGGCTCGGGGCGGAGGGAGCGAGCGGGACCCCGGGAGCGCGCTCGGGGCGGCGTGAGGGGCGAGCGCGGGCACCGGCCATGGCCCCCGCCACCACGGCCCCTCGCAGGCAGGGACGTGCTGGGGGCTGGGCGGGAGGTGGATGATGCCAGCGTGGGGGCCCCACGCCCCAGCACCCTGCGCTGAAGGGACCCCCACACCCCTGTCCCGCCCGCCATGGACCCCACACCCACCTAGACACTGTGCACCCATTCCCAGGGGGGCCAAAACATCCCCGTTTCTCCCCAAATTATGCAGCAAGAGCCCAGGGTGGCCTCAGGAATCCCGTGAGGGACACTGTGGCCCCCAAACCCAGCAGGGCCTCTCCACTGCTCCTAGGAAATTAAAGGCGGGGGGGGGGAGGGCAGGAGGGGAGTGGGATCTGGTTATCATCATTTTTCATTAATTACCCGTCCCTTGGGAGGGGTGAATTAAGTCTATTTGGTGACCTCACGCGGGCTGCCATGGCAACCGCCGGGAAATATTGCATTAGACCCCATCACTGCTGCCGAGATAAGGCCGGGAGCAGCGGGGGTGGTGCGAGCCCCCCAGCCCACCCTCGGGCTGGTGATCCCGGGTTCAGTCTGTGGTAGTGCTGAAGAGTCCCAAAATAACTCCACCCGGATGGGACAGTAAAGGGTGCCCCAAAAAAGGGTGATTTGCACAAAGAGGTGCTGTTGGGGCACGATGGGTGCACAGGCTGCACCCCAAAGCCACTCGGGGTTCGGGGGAGGGCTGTTGACTGGGTGCAGAGCCTGTTTTGGGGGCAGATCTGCGGGTGTTGTGTCGTTTTGGGGCTGCTGAGGTGATTCTTGGGCTCTCCCAACGTTCCTGTTCCCTCTGGCTGGGCCCAGCCGAGCCGTGGGAGGTGCCGCGGGCAGAGGAAGCTGGAGCAGGCACGGAGGGAGGGAAAGGATCCGGCCCCTTCCCCGGGGCCGAACCCGCTCGGCTTTGTCCCAAAAGGTCCCCAAGGAGCAGGGCAGCTGTGCTGAGCGCATGCCAGCCCCGCTCGCTCCCTCCTGCTTCCTCCTGGAATACCCTCCCGCTTCCCGCTGGCTTCAGCACTTTCCAAATCGGGGTTCAGCACTGATTATTCTCTGACTGAGGTGCTGAGACCCCAGGTCAGAGTCGGGCTCTGCCAGGAGCCACCGTGGATCTGACCGACTTCTGTCCCTTCAAATCACCCGGTGAAGCTCCCGGTTCTCTTTTTCCCCTTCTCTGCACATCTCTGGAGCATCCCGCCATCCTCCGCTGCCGCTGCCCTGGCAACCGCCGCCCCAGCATCCTCCCTGGATCCGCCTCCCCAAAATCTCCCTTCAATGGAAGCTCCAGAGGGACTGGGATGGCCTCAGCATTGCAGCAGGGAGCTGGTATTCAGCCCTCGAGAAAGGGGGTGACCCGGTGGTGGGTGTGGGCAGCCGGCGGTCCCTCCACGCCATTCCAATGACCCATTCCTGGAGCTCGCCGGGGAAACTGGGGAGGGAAAGGAGCCAGCAGGGGTGAAGTCCTGGCACCGTCCCCGGAGGGGTCAGTCCCCTGTGCTTCTCACAGTGTAGGGATTTGGCCACGGAGGTCACCTGATGAGATGAGCCTTTCCCAGGGGAGTTGGGGCATGTCCAGTGTGAGGGCTCCCCCATACCCCACTGCCCTCTAGCTCTGGCTCCCATTTCAGCACAGGCCTCTGTCCCCTGGCCCTGTCACAGCAGCCCCCCAGCAGGACACCCCCACTGCTGACCAACCCCTCTGGACTCACTCAGGCCTCTGGGCTTGGGGTCAGGGTCAGATCCCTTCTCAGGACGGGAGCTCTCATCACCCGGGGACATGGCCCTCTCATGTTCCTGGTCCTCCTGCAGCCTGTGGGCAGAGGGGGCAAGGGTGGGTAATCAGGGACAACTGGCTGGGGACCCCCAGGAGATGAGAACCTCCCATGGTCTGGGATGGCTCTGCCATGGTGTGGGAACACTGGTCTCATGGCAAGGCATCCCAGGGCACCCTATTCCCCAATGAGTCCATCCCCTGCCCCACATCAAGCTCCCATGTGTGACTTAGGAGCCCCAGCACCCCAAACCCTGTGGGAACTTTCCTTTTGGCACAGAGCCCCCTGACCCAACCCCACCATTTCCCATGGCCACCCATGCTGGGCCTGCCTGCCTCCCCCTGTCCCCATGCCCCCCACAGCCCCATGTCCCAAGGCACCCCCAGCCCCATGTTCCCCCAACCCCAGGGACTCACCGGTACTGGAAGGGTGCCACAGTGGCAGTGATGGGGTGGCTGTGTGGGGGCCCTGAGGAGAAAGTGATGGCCCCTGACCCAAACACAGGGCCCCTCCCTTGTGAGCCACCATGAGACTCATCCTCTGTCCCTGCTGTGGCTGTTCCCCTGCCCTTCCCAGGGGACCCTCCCAGCCGCCCCCCACCCCTGCCCTGTGCCAGGGGAGCTTTGCACAACTCAGTGAGCTCCCCCACCCTGCCTGCCCCTCTCTTCCCACTGCCCACTGCCTCTGGCCATTTCCCAGGGGACACCAGGGGTCTTGATGGGGCTTTCTGCCCTCCCTGAGTGGGGACACCGGGGCTTCCCTCCCTGCCCTCGGCCAGCTCATGGCCAGCAGCTTTGCCAGTGGCTTTGGGCTTGAGAGTCTTGGGACCGGGGGCTGGCAGCTTCCCTGGCCGAGGGGATGGAGCCCTGTGGAGGACAGGGGACCCCGGGGTGCTCAGGGGGGCTGTGGGGTGCAGTTTGCCATGGGCTATGGCACGGGGCACTGGGATGGCAGACTGGAAGTGGCTGCGGCCAGTGGAGTTGACATTGGCTGTCCCCTTCATCCTGGTGAGGCAGTTGCTGGCAAGGCTGTGGAGGAAGAGGAGGATTTGTTACAGCCCAGCTCAGAGAGGGCACCCACAGCCCCTCAGCTGCACCAGATCTCAGTCTTTGTTCCCACTGGCCATGGGTGCTCAATGTCCCCATCCTGGGAGAAGGCCACTGCACCCCACACCCCAGAGGGAGGGCACACAATGTCCCCTGACAGGGATCCACAGGACCAGGGCCTATGTGATGTCCTCCCCTAGGGAGCCTTGCAGCCCCACCCCTGTGTCCTCAGGTCCCTACAGCAGGTCCCTGCAGCAAGGACATTTGGGCACAGACCCTCACCACTTAGGCCTGCACCACAGGCAGGATGGGGCCCTCTTGGCCACTCAACACTTTTTCCTGGTCCCTAAAACCACCTCCTGATCAACCAAGACCACCCCCCATCTGAGGCCATCTCCTGGCCACCTAAAACCATCTCCTGGTCATCTAACACCAACTCCTTGTCACCTGAAACAATCTCCTGTCACCCAAGAGCACCTCCTGCCTGCTCTTCTAGGCAGGAGGACCAGCTCTGTGACCCCCATCTACTGGTGTCTGAGTCCCACCCCCACACTGGAGTGTCCTCCTCATCCCCAGAGTCCCCTCACATGGTGCCACCTGCCACATCTCTCCATGCTCCTGCTGTCATCTTGCTTGCCCCATGGTGACTTTCATGTCACCCCTCAGACAGTGCCCTGTGTCTCCCCCCTTGCCTTGGTGTTTTTCTCCATGTGATAAGGGTGTGGTCTCATGCCACCCAAAACACCCACAAGCAGGGCCATCCTTGCCACCACCAGTGACAGGAATGTCACAGAACAGTCCCAGTGAGGGGAGAAGCTCATCACTCTTCATGCCCACAGGATTTGCCCAGGCAGGCAGAGCAGAGTTCAGCAAGGAAACCAGCCATGGAACAAAGCTCCATCTCGCCTGCAGCTCTTCAGGAAAAAATCTCAAAACTCAAAGAAAAAGGTTTTCTCCAGAGGAAGAAATAATCTCTAGAAAGATGTGGAGCTGTGGTCCCACAGACACCAGGTGCCAAAAATCTCCCAGGACACACATTCCACAGGTTGCTCCAGCATGGTTTCACTCAGCCTCCTTGAAGAAAAACCTCTGAGCAGGAGAAGCTTTTCGGGGTCCCAGAGCATTCTGTGGGGACCATCAGCTCCAGGCTGGCTACCCATGGTAAGGGTTCCTCTACCTGTGTGGGTGCAGTGAGTGCATTGGAGGGTGTACTGGAGCCCACTGAGGCTGTCCCTGGTGGGCTGGGGAATGCAGCCTTCCAGGTACCCCCTCCCACACCTCCTCTTTCAAACCACCTGGCCAAGACAGCTTCTCCAGAGCTGCAGAGAAGATGGGGGTGCAGGGAGATGGCTCCTTCACCCCAATGGGCACAGCAGCCCAAAACTCAGCCCTGCATCCACTGCATTCCCCAGCAGAGGGTATTACATGAACAGAGTCCAAAAATATCCCAAACTGTTCTGTTTTGCCTCTTCCCCATCCTGAGCTGCCCTGAGCCCTGCTCCCCCCAGGCTTTTGGGGGTCTGCAAGGACCAAACCACGCCCCACATTCTCCCCACCCTGGGATGACCATGTATGTCCCTGCCACAGGCAGCACTGAAATTCCCTTTTTCCAGACCCACATGAGCTGGATCATTTGATCATGGAGCCGTGGGTCACAGGGAGAAGGGCTGATGCAGCAGATGAGATCGGGGAATCACAGCGCCAATTCCAGCGCCAGCTGGGAGCTACAGAGCTCCTTCCAAGGCAATTTTGATTAAGGGGCAGAGGAAACTGACACACACAGCTCTGGGCTTGCTCTCCCTGAAGCCTGTGAAACACTGGCATGTGGCAGAGGATGTGTCCCCGCATCGTGGCTGAGCTGTCTCTGGCCCTGAGCCACAGCAGAGCTGGGGGAGGCAGTGCTGGGACAGGCACAGGGGGCTCTGGAACCTTCAGATCCATCCTCGAGTCACTGTGGGAGGTGGGATGGAGCACGGGGCTCTGCACTCCTGTGGGCACCCAGATCCAGCTCAGGGGGCAACCACAGCCCCAGTGTAGGGCCTGTGCTGGCCCCAGCCCGCACCCAAGGGTGCTGCAATGTGGGCAGCAGGAGCCAGGCAGGGCTGTCCCAGGTGCCAGTGGGATTTCCCAAACCTACAAAGGTCACTCCTGGGAGTCTGAAGGCCAGGGCTCAGCACCCAGCTGGACACCAGCTCATTTTGGGGGCCTAATGTTTCCAAACCAGCTGTGAATATCAGCAGAGAGCAGCTCCCCTCTGTCCCCCGTCTGTTCCCAGGCTGTGCACACAACCTACACCTGCAAACCCCAATTCTACACTTTTTCCCCTCTCTTTAAGGCAGCCCCTGCCCTGAGAGTGCTGTGCCTGGGGATAGCAGTTCACAGCCTTGAGCTGCAAAACACCTTGTGCAAACACAAAGTTGACCTTCACAGAAGTACAGAACAGTTTGGGCTGGAAGGGACCTTACAGACCATCATCTCATTCCAACCCCATGCCAGCACAGGGATCCCTTCACTATCCCAGGTTGTTCCAAGCCCTGTCCAACCTGGCCTTGGACATTTCCAAGGGTAAGGGAACCTTCCTTCCCATAGGTGCAAGGATGATGGAACCACCAGTTCCAAGTCACCCATTTCACCCCGAGGTCCCTCACACAAACACCTCCAGCTCCAACAGCTGGCTCTGGTGGGTTTTCTCCTAACACAGAGGAAGATCATCTGCCCCTCACTCTGTAAAATCTGTCCCAAGCTCATCCTCAACCAACTCAGAGGCAAAATTTTTATCTAAATTTATGCTGTGGCTTTACCTTCCCCAGCACCCATTGAGCACCACCAGCACACAGCACTTCTTCAGCCCTGCCTGCTCCCTGGGCATGTGGCATCAGGGCTGTAACCAGGTTTTGTAGATTTCTTTTCCACTCTGGGTTTCTCTCTTGTGGACACAACTTCCATTTCTCCCCCTCTGAGCCCACCAGCAATGCCACAGCTGCAGCAGAAGCCAAAGCTGCCGCGCTGGCCACAAGAAAATCAATCCTTCTCTTGTGCTCACAGGGTTGAGGCTTCTCAGGAGATGCCAATGCCAGCTGGGAGCCAGGCTCAGAGCAGTCCTTTTCCCACCACACACACCTCAGGTGCCTCCAAGGATTCCACTGTGCCTGGTTCAGCACTACTGACCCCTCTCCAGGCTTCACCGTGCTCTAGAGATGCCATGGGCTTCCTGGGGGATGTGGCCCCACTCCCCTAGCCTGTGACACCAGCTGCACCCTCATTCTGGGGTCCCACACCCGAGGATGCCATCAAAGGGATAAACCAAAGCAGCTCCTGCCAAGTCCCTGTTGCCCCCAGCAGCTCCAGGAGGAGCCACTCCTTTGCCCAGAAGCCTCTTTCACATCCAGCATCAACCACCCCAAACCAAAACCATTCCTGGGAGAGACCAGCCCATCCTTGTTCCCAAAGGATTCTTCCTTTGCCTCCAGACTGATTTCACCCTATCCAGGACTGGGTGTCCCTGCACATGCCCCATGATGATGGCAGGGGAGCGGACAGGCGCCCATCTTGCTGTGTCACGCTGTGTCACGCTGTGTCACACTGGCATCCTGCTGCCTCTGCCTGGCTAAAGCAGGTCATGGCCTGACCCAGATAGACTCAGCAGCTTCTTTGCAATTAGCTCAAAAAGGAAACAACTTTCTCCTTCAGCCCAGGAACAGCTCTCAGGAACAGGCTGCTGCTCCCCCTCTGGGTAATATGAGCCCTGGGAACTTGCACATGATTTAGTATGGGGACTTCCAGCTGCTGGGTGAGTTTTTGGCCCAATCACTCCCCTGGGTACCAGCTTGGGATCACTGGGTCCCTTGGTAGTGCAAAGCAGCAGGCACACACGGGGAGTTTCAGCACAAGGGGATATTCTGGAGCAGCCACAGCAGTGCTGTGGGCAGCAGAGCCATGCCTGGGCATCAGGGCCGAGCCTCCTGTATGGAATATTAATCCCAATATTTCCGGGTGGGACGTGTTTGGCCTTGTCTGACCCTTGCTGCTGGGCCAAAGGCAGCAGCTGTGATGTTTCACCTCAGAGATACATTTGGCCGGCTGGATGCTGTAGCTGGGCACTCAGAACAAATCCAGGCATAGTAGAAACTCAGTTTACCTCTGGTGGAGAAGGTTCAGGCAACGGTGAAGAGAAAAAGGAGAGGATTCTGCTGTAGAGTTTTAATCCAGAGTTTATTCCAGGGTGACAGACCTCTGAATCTTGTAACAGCTCCCAACAGAATCCAGACCACATGGTCCCGTCTCCTTTCAAGCCCGGGGACAGGGGGAGGGGAAAGGAGAGGTTGGCACACCTGGGGGGTTGGGATAGGTGAAACAGGAAATGGCATCACACTGCAACACTCCTGGGCAGCCAGAGGTGTTTGTCTCCCAGCCAAGCAGAGGATACTCATTCCAGGGGTCTCCAGAGCTCAGGTCTGGATGTGAACTTCAGTTTTTAACCCCAGAAGTGAGGTGGAATTTGATCCCTTTGGATGATGCCATACACAGAGTTATGAGCATTCACATTGAAGGAAAAGCCTTGGCTGAGCTGTGTCCTTCATCCCAGGAGAGACACAAGCCAGCACATCCCTGAAGGCATCTCCTTCAAAGCGGCATCTGTTGTGCCCAGAGCTTGAACTACTTCCTCAGCCTCGTGTCCAAATCCATCTCACACGTGTGATTTTAGCAGCCAGAAATGAACAGGGACCTGGAGCCTGGTCTCCTTTCATGTCCCCATTTCCATGACCTAGAGGGGTCACTGGAGCATTCCCAGCACTGAAGCAGATCTGCTTTGGAGCCATCCATCACCTGAGCTGAGCTGGGAACAGCCTCCAGCCCTGCAGGGGCTACAATGATGGCTGAAGCCCTTGGCTCTACCTCTGTGCCTTGAAGGGGTCTGTCCAGCCACGGGGCTCCCATGTTTCCAAGAGAACAGTGAATGGCTCTGCAAGCATTTTGCTCTTTATTTTGTAGCATTTTGGGGTGACTTTTATGAGTGAGATAAAATTTGTTTCTCTCCTACCACAGTTTAGATCCCTGTCAGGGATGACATGCTGTCCCATATCCCAGGATAAATCTGGCAGGAGTCTGAGCACAGACACTGAGTGACAGAAAATGTGTTCAACCCTTCAGCCTCTGCTGGCATCTTGCTGCTGTTCTGTGCCTGTTTCCCCACCCTGACGCAGCCTCTGGAAGGGGTAAGAGATCTGAAACCAGGCTAGTAAATAGGAAAGAGGGAGGATGGATCCTTTCCTGGGTGTGCTGGGATGCAGAACAGCTCTGTAAATTGGGAATCAGCCTTGAGACACCCTTGGGACTGGCAGCACAGGAACACCAGGGGCTGCAGCACTGTGCCAGGTGTCCCCACAGAGATGCTCAGGAGCTTCAAAGCATCCTTCCTTTTTATGGGTGAGGGTGGAGGGGGTAGCCCAGGGGTGAACCCCAGGGTGTGAGAGACAGGAGGAGCTGAGCCCCTGCCAAGGGACAGGTCCTGGTGCTGTGAAACAGCTGCCCCCAAAGGCTGCTGCCTGCACCTTGCAGCCCTGTGCAGCATCCAGCCTTGAGCTGCCATCAGGGATGGCCATGCTCCAGCACAGCCTTCTCCCTGGCACGCTCGGGAAGGGCGACAAAGAAAAGGCTCCTTGTGACACAAGGAACATAAAACTTTCCAAAGAGAAACAGAGGGAGCTGGGGCAGAAAGGGCTCTTCAGAGGAGAACAAGCTGCCGATTCAGACACCAGGCCCAGCCCTCCAGCCCCCGTGCCCCGGGCAGGACCTGGCCTGCCCACCAGCCAGTGCCATTGCCTGGAACACTGCCACCACCCGTGTCACCGGGGCACCAGGCTGGGTCCTTCCCCAGGGAGGTGCCACTGCTCCCCTCTCCTGCCCCTCCGGAGGGCAACGTCGGGCTGGGTGCAGGCAGGGGCTTCTCCTGGGTGCAGGCAGTGGATGGGCAGGCAGGTAGAACTGGAGGGCAGCCAGACCCAGCTCTGCCTGTCCTGGATGTCCGATCCCCCCAGCACGATGCTGGGAGCTGCTGGGAGATGGGCAGGGGCAGGCACTGAAGGACAGAAATCAGCTGTTGTCCAAGCAGAGATCAGAGAGAAATCACAGAATTGTCAAGTTGGAAAAGCCCTCCAAGATCATCAAGTCTGACTGCTAACCCAGCACTGCCATACCCATCACTAAACCACGTCCCCAAGTGCCACATCCACACGTTTTTGGAACACTTTCAGAGATGCCCAGCTCGTAGTCACAGCACTAATCCCTGCCTAAGCCCCTCAGCAGAAATCCCATTAGCCATTTAACCCACTTCAAAAAAACCGGCTCTGAGCAAAGCTGAGCTCTGGGCTGGACCTGCTGAAGCAGCCGCTGTCACCAAGCCGCGGGTACCCAGGAGACCGAGCCCTGCTCGGACTGAGCTGTGCCCGGCACAGATCCTGGATGGATGGGCTGGGGCTGGGGCTGGGACAGAGCCTGGGGGCTGCGCGGGGTCTGTGCAAGGGCTGTGTGGGGATCTGGGAGGGGGGGACGGTGTGAAAGGCTGGGTAAGGGTCGTCCATGCCCAAGGCTTCTCCCCGGGGGTATCCCGGCCACACGGTGCCCGGTTCGCCACGGCCCCTGCATGTTCCGCCAGCCCGTGCCCACCCCGGTCTGTCACAGCCCTGCTTCCTCCGGGGCCGGTGGGTGTGGGGAGCGCCCGGCAGAGGCGGGGACAGCGGGGACGTTCCCGGGCCCGGCGCTGCGGCCGTTCAGGAGCCGCCGGTGCTGGACAGCTCCGCCTGCGGCACCGCCCCCCGGTACCGCCCCCCGGGCCGGTGTCACCCCCCGGGCTGGCCGGTGTCACCACCACCCGCTATCGCATCCCGAGCCGGTGTCACCCTCCCCTCCGCCGGGTACCACCCCCTGAGCAGATGTCACCCTTTCCCCCCGAACCGGCGTCACTCTCCTCAGTCCGGTACCGCCTCCCCCAGCCGGTGCAGCCCGCCCGGGACGAGCGTCACGTACTCGAGCCCGTGTCCGTCCCCTCCCCAGCCCGGTGCCCACCGGGGCCCGCAGTGTCCGCACCGCCTACGGCCGGTGGTGCCACACGGGCCACTGTCGGTGGTGTCACTGTCCCCCTCGGGCCACAGCCACCAGCCGGGGGCCGGCAGAGGGATCCCCAGGGACCCGCCCAGCGCCGGAGGCCCCCGGCCTCCCGGCCCCTCGGCTGCCTGTCTGGGACGGAGCCATCTGTCCGGTGCCTGGTGCCATCTGTTCCCAGCAGCGCTGCCTGTTATGTCCCGGTGTCCCCAACACCCATACGGAAAAGGGTTGGGCTGTCCCTCCATGGGGTGACACTTCTTCAGACCCTCTCCAGACACGCCTGCAGTGAAGGGTCATCTGGGAAGGTCTGGGTTGTGCCTGAGGCTCCCCCACTCTCCTTGGCCCCCTGCTCTTCCCGTGTTGTGTGGCAAGAACAGCCATAAACCACTGGTAGCCCTGCAGGTGCCTCCTCCAGCACAGGAGCCACCACTGGGCACCACAGACCCTGGGGTCCCTCTGGCATCCAGCACCGTAGCCAAAATACAACATCTCCTATTGCACATCCTGAGGGCTTCAAAACCTTCCCAACACCAGCCCAAAGCCTTCCAGAGCCTCAGTGCTGCTATGGGGCCAAGGAGCTCCCAGTGCCTGATCAAGCCCCAGGCCAGGAGCCTTCCCACAGCTCCGGTGACATTCAGCTGATCTTGTCTGGGCCAAAACTCCACAGAACCAGTTCATCCTTTATTCAGCCCTGTGTTCCTGCAGCATCACACACCTGGCCCTTCGCTCCTGAGAATTTTGGGCAAGACCAGATGTCACAGTGTCTGCGTTCTCTGCCGCTGAGTGGAAATGGCCCCCCCAGTCCTCGACCCATGAAACCTGGAAGGCCCTGATGGATTTTGGCTTGGCTGCTGGGCTGGCAGGGAGAGGCAGCTGCACAGCAGGGCTGCAAAACACATTAACTCAGCAGATGCTGTCACCTTTGCAGGCATATGTGAGCTCTGGGTGGTCAGGATGGACGAGGGGGCAGCTGGGCTTGTCCCCCCCATCCTGGCACTGGCAATGCATCCCCAGCACCCCCAGTGCTCCCTGTTGAGACCCTCAATGCCTGTCTGCTCATTTCAACACTCGGCTCTCTCAACATACAGCAGGCAGAGTGGAGTCATGGGCGTACCAAAAAAGGCATTTTTCCCCCCTAAAGCAGGTTAAGGATTTAAAAATGCCACTGGGAACATGGGACAGTTATCTCCAGGGACACAGCAACAGGGTGTGCCAGCCAAGTGGGAGATTAAGCCCCAAGAGCAGAGACACAGAGCTGAGCTCCAGATTGGGGTGGTTTTAGATGCTGAACCTACTTTGGGTGAAGATCCAAGTGAATGAAAGTCAACCCATGGATCTGATTCTAAACTGACCCCCTCAATCCCTGCCCCAGTATGGGCTATTCCCATCACAGACCATTCCTACCATGAGCTAAACTGCCCTGTCTGGTCTTACCTGGCCAAGCGAGACAGGTGTCCCCTGATCCACCCTGTAATAAACGAAGCCGCTCTCACAGCCTGGACTCTTCTGTGGGGTTTGCCCCGAGAGCCCCACACACCCACTGGCACCAAAGGGAGTTTCCCTAGGGATAACCAGTATTTGCAATGGAAAGCAAAAGCCACAGGGAGCCCTTAATGGGATGAGTGGATTTTCCAGTAAGCCGTAAATCCACAGTGGCTGCTGGCAAACACCTCCCTGCTGGCTCCAGGGGTGGGTGTGGGAGGTGTGTGTGTGTGTGTGTGTGTGTGTGTGTGTGTGTGTGTGTTGCAACAGTCACCACTCCAGAGGGATCCACATCCCCAGGGTTTATCAGAACAGCTCCAAGTGTGCTCATGATGCTAACAACCCAAGGGAGTTGAGTACGGTCACTTAATAGATGAGGCTGGAAGAGGTTGGCAGGGGCTGCCAATGCCTGGCCCCAGTACCCCTCACCAGCCCAGCACAGCTCTAGTTCCACGACCCTCTTACACCTAAAATTAAACCTCCTTCCTCCAAAGGATGCAGCCAACACAGCCAGCATGAGGCCATCTGAAGGCTGCCTGAGTTTCCTAGAGGGGAGCCCAAGCATTCCTCAAGCATCCCTTCAGTATCCCTCAATGTCCCTTTGGCACCCTGCCTGCCCGTGCGAGGACGGCCGCACTCCTGCCTTCCCTCGCCCACCCCACACTGCACATCCCCCGGTACGGGCGGCCCGGCGGGGAGCGAGGAGGGGCTGCCGAGCCCAGAGGGGCGAGGAGGGAAGGCGGGGGTGCAGGGATGGAGGAGAATCGTGACTGAGCGCCCTGCCCTGCCCAGGGGGAGTTTCCGCTGCCGGAGGCGGCGCCGCCCGGCCGCATCCGCACGGGCCTCGAATGCGATGTGCGGTTGAGAACGGAGAACGAGCACGAACCCAGCTCCCCCAGCTCCCACCTCCGCTCCTCCATGGGAGCAGGGGATCCAGGGAACTCAGGCAAACAGCGGGAGGCGTTAACTCGAGCGCCGGATCCCGCTCCAAACCCGCAGCACAGCCGAGACCTCTGGAGCCCCATTCCCCCGCTCCGGGGGGCGGTAAGAGGATGCCAGGACAGCATCCCAGTGCCCCAGCCGGCCCCGGGCACGGGGGGCTCGTCCCCGCCTGTTCCCTCCGCATGCTCCGCTCCGCAGAGCCGGCAGGGTGGCAGCAGGGCAGGGGCGGGGTGGCACCAACACCTGCTGCTGGAAGGGAAGGGAACTGCTCTTGGAAGGGAGCTTGCAGGATGTGATCCTACAGGGAAACTCACGGCAGCCCGGCACCGAGATGGGGTGAACCGGAGCCCCCCACAAAAGTCCCGAGGGCAGCGTTGGTGCCACAGGTGATTTGGGGCCGGGATGGGGCCAGACAAGCTCAGAGAAGTGCAGGGGGACCAAGTCCCACAGCCAGAGACAGCCTCACCCCAGCTCCCACCCCGCCAGGACCCCCGGGGACAGAGCAGAGCTTCAAACCCTCCCTGGGCCGCTCATCCAGGACCTCCCCCCACCCTGGTTAATGAAAATCTTGCTCCCCCCAATTACTGTCACTTCCTGTGATGGTGGTCATGGGTGCCACATGCCAGGGCAACCTCCAGCCCCTCTCCCAACAGGCGTCTCCTGATCCAGGCACTCAATCCACAGCAGTGCCCAATGTCCACAGCACTGCCCAGACCATGCAGCACAACTCAGCAAAGCGCATTACAGTCACTTGCTAATGAGCAAGACTCAGGCTGTGCCAGCAAATGCACCAGGGAAGCCACCAGAGCCTGCTGGGACAGGTTGGTGGCTGATCTGTCACCTGGAGCATTCGAGGAGTTCCCGAGGTGTTGGCAATGTGCCACCCACCTGCAGCCTGTGCCTCAGTTTCCCTATGCACTGCCACCAGCCTCGTCACCACCAGTGCCACTGACTGCCCCAGCGGGTCCTGGCTCCCTGCAGAGCACTCCTGGGACTGGCACTCCTTGGTTAGGGCTTGGGGACCAATCCTGCCCGGGCAGGACAGACCAGTGACATGAGATGAGATATCCTGGGGACACACAGGGCAGAGGCAGTGTGGTCCCAGCTGCTCCCTCCCTGTCACTGCTGTTTTTGCCACAGCACAGGGCACAAAGGGCTGTGGGAGGACAGAGGGTGCTGTACCTGCCCTGACTGCCACTAAATGGATGCCCCAGACAGGTGAGGGGGGACTGTCACCCGTTTGCCAGCAGCAATGTGAAGGGGGGGGGGGGTCACAGGGTGGTGGGAACAAATGCTGAAGACTTCCATCCAATACTGATGTCCCAATCCCATCCTGGTGTCCCCATTCCAGACTGATGTCCCCAGCTCCCCAGGCTGGTGACCAGGCACTTTGCTGGTGGAGCATTCCAGACGTTCCCAGAGAGCACAGGCAGGTGAGGGGACATGGGCAGTGAGCAGGAGTGGCTCTGCACGGGTCATGGGCAAGGACAGACACTCTGCTCCCACAGTGCCCCCTCCAGCTGCACACGGATCCTGCTCCAGCCAGAAAAGAGGAACATGTCCCCAGGGTTCTCACCTGGTGGCTGCCCCAGTTGGTGGCACTGGGAACAGGACATGGTGCCCCAGCCTGGTGGCAGCACATCCTATCCCCACAGCGGTGCCAGCCTGCCCTGAGCTCCTGCCACCAGCCCAGCCAGGGCCCAGGGGGCTGCAGTGGCCCCACTGAGGTCAGGGGTCCCACCAGCCGCAGGATCAGTGGCTGCACCCCAAAATCCAGCCGGAGGGGGTCACCTGATGCCCCTGTCCGTGGCCCAGGCCCCACACCCCGCTCCAGGCCTGGGCCCCGCTCCCATCCGCAGCCGGAAACACCTTTTTCCTGTCCGTGGGGCTGCATGGGGGGGCAGCAGGAAAAAACCTCGTGTCCTGGCAGGTTATTTACATCCTGCTGCCAGTAGGGCTGGCCTGATTCCCTCCACGTCCCCACATGCACCCCAAACTCTGCTCCAGCCCTGTCAGCCTCATCCCTGTCCCCATCCTCTTCTTGTCCTCACCCCCATCTCATCCCATCCTGTCCCTATCCCCACCCCATCCCTATCCTCATCCCACCCCCAACACATCTCATCTCATATCTCATCATCTCACCTCATATCTCATCTCATCCCCACCCCTTCCCTATCCCCATCCCTGTCCCCATTCTAATCTTATTTCCCATCCCAGTTCTCATCCCCATCCTTTCTTCACCCCCATTCTTCTTCTCAATGCCAGGAGATGCCTCTCCTCAATGCTCCTCCTCTCCCCCTCCCAGCACACCCAGACTGGAGACCCCCTTTACTAGAAGGAGGATCCCAAATCCTGCTTTGGGGGATTCTCCTCCCAGTGAGCACCAGAGCTCACCCAGTCCCACAGTCCCCATCCCAACCCACCTCCCCTCTCCCTGGCCTCTCAGAGCCAGCTCCCGTGCCGGGATGTGTGACATGTCCACGTCCCAGGAGCCTTCTGTCTCCTCGAGTCCTAGGAAAATGTCGGGGGGAAACTGAGGCACGGGGCTGGCGGGGCTGGCAGTACCCGGGCCAGGGGCACTGCTGGGACACGTGCGGGCAGCCCCTGCTCCCCCATGCCCCGGGCTCGGGAGCCCCGCACCCCCGGCACGGGCACTTACTCAGCGCCGCCAAATGACTCAGCCGGGATCCGGCCGGGCCAGCCGGGATTTCCTGACTCAGCTCCCCCGGCTGTGAAACTGGGGGGGTCCAGCCCCTCCTTCCAACAACGCAGACACCAACACACGCTGCTGCGGGGAGCAGGGAGCTCCCCATCCCTGCCACCCCCTTGGGAGCACATGGACCCTCTCTGGCCCCGGGGGATGGCACGGCAGCTACGGCAAAGCCTCGGGGAACGCAGACAGCGCCCCAAAAACCCACGGGCAAGCCCTGCCCGCACGGGGTCTCGCCCGCTCTGGGCAGTCGCGGGTGTGCAGCAGAGCCGGCTGCGGGCCTGGCATCCCGGCACACCCAGACTCCCTGGCTCCCCTCCCAGTTGTTTTTTTCCTAGGTGAAATCCGGGAAAAGAGTCCTCCCGGCACTCGGCGGGTCTTCACTGCTTCCCTCCACAGGGTGACGGCACCTCCGTGTCTCAAGGGGCACGGCCTGAGATGAAGTCATCCCAAAGTTTTCCCTCTGTCCTGTGCCATCCCAGTTTGGCTGCAACACTCCCAGCTCCAAGCAGTGTGGGGATGGCTCCTTCACCCCAGCTGGTGGAGGATCCCCATGGGAAACACCCATGGATGCCTACAGCCCAGAAGCACTTCCCATGTCAAAAATGAGGGCAGACACGGTGATCTGCCAGCACCGACCTGCTCTGCCCGTGGAAAGGAGATGTGGGGCAGCAGGACACACATTTTGACAGTCCCCGTGCTTCAGTTTCCCCCGTCACCCTTTGCTGGCCATTTTGTGCTCCCCAGGACTGAACTGGGGAGGCACCACAGCGTCCTCCTGCAGTGTCCCTCTGCTGGGGACAGGAATTGGGGGTGTCCAGGGGACACCGAAGGCACTGGGACACAGGAGTTTGCCAGCCCGGTCACGCTGCAGCTGCCACTGCTGAAACAGGGTCTCTGTGGAGAGGTGGGGACATCGTGGGGCACAGGAGAGGGGACGCAGGGGCTGCCCCGTGTGTCAGGCTGTGCCAGCCCCGACAGCTGCTGCCCGTGCTCCCCGGTCCCTGCCAGCATCTCTCGTGTCACCGCTGTTCCCCGCAGCATGACCCCATCACCTCAGCACCGTGTTCCCCATCATCTGCCGCCCTCACCGTGGCCAGCCAGTCCCCGATGGGGTGTCCCCATCACCCCCCGCTGTCCCCTCTGTCAACGCCGATACCCGCGGGATGACCCAGCCGTTGTGTCCCCGACCTTCACCGCCAGTCCCCGGTGTCGGGGTGTTCCGCACCACAGCCGGTCTCCACCGGGGTGTCCCTGCCTTCCAGGGCCACGCAGGGCGTCCCCAGCACCCCCGCTCCCACCGGCGTGTCCCGAGTGTCCCCGCTCCCCCGGGAAGTGCCCCGGTCCCAGCCCGGTGCCCCGCTCACCGCTCGCTGCCCCGTCCCGCGCGGCCCCGCCGGCAGCGCCCGGAGCCGCCGCCGGTGGCGGAGTGACAGCGCGGCCGGGGACCCGCGCGGGCCGGGCCGGCGGCCGGGGGAGGAGTCGCGCAGGCCCGGGCCCGGCCCCGCCGCTCCGGCCGCCCGGGGTGCCCGCCCCGGCCTCCGGCCCCGGTCCCCGTCGCCGACCCCCGGCCCGCAGAGGCAGGTGCGCGGCCCCGGGGGAGGTCCCACCCGGTCCCCGCTGCCCCGCTCGGTCCCCGGGGGAGGTCCCACCCGGTCCCGCTGCCCCCGGTGCCGCTCGGCTGCCGAGACGCGGCGCTTGGAACCGGCAACAGAACCTGAGCCGGGAAAACCCCATGGACCCCCCCCCGTCCCCCCTGGAACATCCCCTCCTCGGATTTCTCATGGATCCCACATGGCTGCCCTGACCCCGTGGATCCCCCACGGATCCCTCTCCGTATCCCTCCTCGGCTCTCCCCGGATGTCCCCACGAGACCCCCCGGTGGGTCATCCCTTCATCTCCTCCCCATGGATCCTGATATTGTCCCCTGCCAAGCACCGTCCAGATCCCCCATGGACCCCCCCAGCGAATTTCTTACGGATCCCGCCCCCATCCACCCCCACCCCCCTCTTCCCTGGATCCCCCGCCATGGATTTTCCCTCTGTGCCTCCCTGATTCCCTTGCTGGATCTCGCCCCACCTGATCCCGGGCTCTGGATCTCTTCCCCATGGATCCTGACCCCCTCTGGGTCCCCCTCTATTTCCCCGGATCCCACATGGATCCCCAACTCCTGGACACACTTTCCTGCACTTATCTTCCCCGGATCTGTATCTATATCCTTCCTCGAGGTCCCCCTGGATCTTCCCACGGACCCCTGTGCTGGGTCCCCCCTTCCCATCCTCTCTCCATGGAGCCCGACATGAACCCTGCAAAGGATCCCGTTTTGGATCCCTATAGACCCCCCTGTCCAGGGGTGCCCTGCCATGAATTCCCTTGATCCATGGATTCCCAACCTCTGAACTTTGCTGCCCTCCCCGGCCCTCCCATAGATCTCCACCCATAGATCCTCCTAGATTCCTTGCCCCAACGAATTCCTCCCATCCCAATTTCCCCCAGACATCTCTCAATTCTGCCCAACCCATAGATTCCCCCCTTCTCCTGAATTCTCTCTGGAACACCCATAGGTCCCTCACAGATCCCCCTACATCCCTGTAGCATGGATCCCACCCCATGTCCCCTCCATGCCCTCTCATGGATCCCCCACCCATGGATCCACCCTATAGATGTCCCTCCAATTCCCACCCATGGATCCCCGGTGGATCCCATCCATAGATTTCTCTCCATCCCCCACCCATGGAATCCCAAGGGAATCTCCCTATGAGTCCCCTCCAATTCCCACCCATGGATCCCTGATGGATCCCACCCATAGATTTCTCTCCATCCCCTACTCGTGGAACCCCGAGGAAATCTCCCCACGGGTCCCCTCCATCCCCCACCCATGGATGGGTCTCCTCCATCCCCCATCCATGGATTCCCCCTGGGTCCCCCCTGGGTCCCCTCCATCCCCCATCCATGGATTCCCCCTGGGTCCCCCCTGGGTCCCCTCCATCCCCCATCCATGGATTCCCCCTGGGTCCCCCTGGGTCCCCTCCATCCGCCTCCATGGATTCCCCCTGGGTCCCCCTGGGTCCCCTCCATCCCCCATCCATGGATTCCCCCTGGGTCCCCTCCATCCGCCTCCATGGATTCCCCGCCCCTCCATCCCCCATCCATGGATTCCCCCTGGGTCCCCCTGGGTCCCCTCCATCCGCCTCCATGGATTCCCCCTGGGTCCCCCTGGGTCCCCTCCATCCGCCTCCATGGATTCCCCCTGGGTCCCCTCCATCCCCCATCCATGGATTCCCCCTGGGTCCCCCCTGGGTCCCCTCCATCCGCCTCCATGGATTCCCCCTGGGTCCCCTCCATCCCCCATCCATGGATTCCCCGCCCCTCCATTCCCCGCTCCCGGTGCCGGCCCCGCCCCGGCCCCGCCCCCCTCCCGCCTCCGCTCCCGGCCCCGCCCCCGCGGCCCCCGGGCGGCCCCGCCCCCGGCGCGGTCCTGGCGCGGCGATGGCGGCCCCGGCTCAGGACGTGGCCGCGGCGCGGGCCCGGGCCTCGGTGCGGGACGCGGCCTCTGCCAGCAGCGCGGGCCCGTGGTCGCTGCGGCACCTGCACCTGGACCTGCGCGTGTCCTTCGCGGCCGCGGGCGCGGGGCGGCTGCAGGGGCGGGCGCGGCTGGAGCTGCGCTGCGAGCGGGACGGCGCGGGCGGCGCGGAGCTGCGGCTGGACGCGCACCCCACGCTGGCCGTGAGCCGCGCCGCGCTCCTGCCGCCGCCGGGCGGGCCCGGGGACGCGGCCGGGCAGACGCTGCCCGTGGAGAGCCGGCCCTTCACCAGCTATGGCAGCGCCCTGCACATCGCCCTGCCCCAGGCCCCCCGCGCCGGGCAGCTGCTCACCCTCCTCATCGACTACGAGGCGGGCGAGGGGCCCGGGGTGAGCGCTGGGACACCGGGGGACACCGGGGGACACCGGGCCCAGGGGGGTGGGAGTTCACCGGGGACACCGCGCCTGGGATGAGCAGGGGGACACCGGGGAACACCGGGCACAGAGAGAGCAGGGGGACACCGGGGAACACCGGGCACAGAGAGTGCAGGGGGACACTGGGGAACACCAGTGGGGCCCGGGATGAGCAGGGTGGGGTGAGGAAGTGCCGAGCCCGACAGGTGACCGGGTGGATGGAAGGGACGCCGAGCCCCGTGGGACACCCAGGCCCACAAGGACCGGGAGGACCCTGGGGGCTGCCAAACCCGGGGGGAGCTGGGAGATGGTCCAGGGGACACCAGGCCTGGAGTGGGCAGAGCACCCCTGGGTGAGGAGCCCCTTCCCAGCTCCCTCACAGGGAGCAGCTGTGGTTGAGCCGCCCCTCACTGGGCTCTTGGTCCCCCCCAGGTGTGCTGGCTGTCCCCTGAGCAGACGGCCGGGAAGCAGAAGCCCTACATGTACACCCAGGGCCAGGCTGTGCTCAACAGGTCCTTCTTCCCCTGCTTTGACACCCCCTCAGTCAAGTTCACCTATTCAGCCACCGTGAAGGTAAGCGGAGCCCCAGGAGCTGCCCCGGCCCTTCCCTGACACCCAGCAGCAGCAAAACCCTCCATGAGTGCAAAGTTTGCTGGGGAAGAAAGTCCAAAGGAGGCCATGGAGATGATCCAAGGGCTGGAACACCTCTGCTGTGGAGCCAGGCTGGGAGAGCTGGGTTTTCAACCTCCACCAGCCAGGCTGTTCACCTGCAGAAGAGAAGGCTCTGAGGAGACCCAAGAGCTCCTTCTGGGGTCTAAAGAGGCTCCAGGAGAGCTGGAGGGACTAGGGACAAGGATCTTAAGTGCCAGGATAAGGGGGAATGGCTTCCCACTGCCAGGGGGCAGAATTAGATGGGACATTGGGAAGGAATTCTTGGCTGTGAGGGTGGGGAGGCCCTGGCACAGGATGCCCAGAGCAGCTGTGGCTGCCTCTGGATCCCTGGAAGTGTCCAAGGCCAGGCTGAATGGGGCTTGGGGCAGCCTGGGATAGTGGAAGGTGTCCCTGCCATGGCAGGGGGTGAGACAAGATGATCTTTAATGTCCCCTTCCAGCTTAAACTGCTCTGAGCTGTTGGGTCCCTTGCAGGGAATGTGCCAAAGCACGGGGGCATCACAGCAGGGACACTGCTTCAAACCCTCCTCCTCAGGCCCCAGCTGAGAAATCACTCACCTGTACTTGGGCTGTTTTTCTTTTAGATGCCCTTTTGATGGAGACAATCAGCCCCAGGGTGCTGCTGCCTCTCCCCAGTTGCAGTACTGGTGCATGTGCTGGCCTGGCTGTCCTGCCCAGAGCTCCTGGCATTTGTAGCAGGATGGGCTGAGTCTGGGGGAAAACAGCTGGGCCATGCTGGGGCCTGGTGGCAGTTCTGGGGCTGCCAGACTTCCAGGAAGGAGCAGCTGCTGTTCCCCAAAGATGGCACTAAATCCAGATTCCCCCCTTGTCTGTGTGGGCATGTGGTGACACTGGCACAGGGCTGCCATGCGTGCCATCCTGCTGTGGGCAAGGGGAATGCCTAATGGTGTGACACCGTCCAGTGTCAATGGCATGTGGTGGCATCAGCTGCTGATGCCAGGATTGATTTATTTTGCTCTTCCAGGGCAGAGCCCCTCTGGTGCCACAGGGTGAGTGTGGGGCTGTTGCTGAGCTCTGGTGTGAGCTCTGTATTCCCTGTGCACCACGGGGCTCACCCCCTGCTTGGGCTGGGCCACACTGGATCAGTGTCCCTGGGCTCAGCCCAGGCTGGTGGATTTGCCGTGTGTTCTACACCGGCTTGGGAACAGGAAAAATGAGTTGTTGTGCAAGAACTGGGAGAGGAGTCAGCAGCTGAGGGATCTGCATCCTCTGCCCTTTCGCACTGCAGCTCCAGCATTTCCTTATCTCCTGGTAGCTCCAGGGGCACCTGGGGCAGCTCCAGGTACTCTAGCATGGCAGGGATCCAGCTGAGTGGGAGCTCAGGGTGTTCCTGCTCTGCTCTGCTCCCCCTGGCCCTGGCACCTTCAGGCTGGGACACATTTGCCATCAGACACTGTGGTGTCCCTGCTGGCTTATCTGGCCTGCTGTGTGCTGTGAATCTAATGGGTGGCTCTGTCCCCATGGTCAGGTCCCCGAGGGCTTCACGGCTGTGATGAGTGCCACGAGCTGGGAGAAGCAGAAGGACAACACCTTTGTATTCAAGATGTCTCAGCCAATCCCCTCCTACCTGATTGCTCTGGTTGTTGGGGACATCGTGTCTGCTGATGTTGGCCCAAGGTAAGGGGCTCATGAGGGCTCCAGAGCTGTGGCAGCTGCACAGTGAAGCTCCTGTGGCAGCCACTTTCTGCTTCTCCCTGCTCCACGGGGCTCTGGAGAGCAGACACTGGCCATGAACATGAACAGGCCCCTGTCTGTGTCACCAGATGGGATGAGGGTTCTTCTCAAACTGGAGTGTGAAAAGGAGACTTGATGCTGTGTCCCCTCACCTTCAGAAGGGTCCCTGGCTCTGCTCATGTCACCCTGCACAGGAATGAGGGCAGTGGGTCCCATGCATGGAGGATCCCACATTTCCTCACAGGCTGGTGCTTTCTTGAGTTCTTGGCTGCCACTGCAGCCATATAAAAGCCCTTTGACAAGCCCTTTCAGACAAGGAAAGAAATCACAGCAATTTGCACTATTGGCCTCTTTAGATGCCTTTATCAGCAGGGTTTTATTTTTCTTTGGAATAAACCTGTGCAATTTCTGTCTGATGAAGCAACAAGGTGAAAGTCCCCTAATGGTTAAACTTCCTCTTCTCTGCACTTGGCAGGAGCCGCGTCTGGGCCGAGCCCTGCCTGATCGAGGCTGCCAAGAAGGAGTATGATGGGGTGATTGAGGAGTTCCTGGTGGTTGGAGAGAAACTCTTTGGACCTTATGTTTGGGGCAGGTATGGCTGGAAGGTTCCTGAAGGATCTGG
This sequence comes from Molothrus ater, assembly GCF_012460135.2. Lineage (NCBI taxonomy): Eukaryota > Metazoa > Chordata > Aves > Passeriformes > Icteridae > Molothrus > Molothrus ater. The sequence continues at coordinate 1,110,879 of NC_050502.2, forward strand.
TTCTTCAGGGACAGGGAGAGAGTTTCCTTCTGTCCCCAGCCCCGTCTTCAGGAGGAGCGGGGTCTGAGCCCAGCCTTCCCTGGCAGGTACGACATCCTGTTCATGCCGCCCTCCTTCCCCTTTGGTGGCATGGAGAACCCCTGCCTGACCTTCGTCACGCCGTGCCTGCTGGCCGGGGACCGCTCCTTGGTGGACGTCATCATCCACGAGATCTCCCACAGCTGGTTTGGCAACTTGGTCACCAACGCCACGTGGGGCGAGTTCTGGCTCAACGAGGGCTTCACCATGTACGCCCAGAGGCGCATCTCCACCGAGGTCTACGGTGCGTGGCCCTGCCTGCCTGGGGGATGCTGGGCCCTGGGGGGGCCTGGGGTCTGTCCCACAGCTCAGGGCATCCCTCCCAGTGCCCCTGGGGATGGAGCCTGCGCTGCATCTCAGAACAGGTGAAGGGCAGCAGCTGCAAGGCCCTGGGGGGTTCTGTAAACTGAAAAAGAGTAGGTTTGGATTAGATATTGGGAGTTTGGGGAGGCACTGGCACAGGTGGCCCAGAGAAGCGTTGGCTGCCCCATCCCTGGAAGTGTCCAAGGCCAGGTTGGAAGGGGCTTGGAGCCACCTGGTCTAGTGGAAGGTGTCCCTGCCCATGGCAGAGGGTGGAACAAGATGATCTTTAATGTCTGTGATTTCTGGTAGCCTTTGCTCTGAGATGGACAGTTCCTGCAACCCCTGCCAGGAATGTGGGCACTGTGTCCTTGCCTCACCTTCCTCATCCTCCTGCAGTTCCTATGCAGAGCTGACACCAGCTGTCCTGAGCTCCCCCCCTGGATACACAGTCCTGTCCAGAAGCTCGTGCTCTCCCAGCACAATTTGCTGTATCCACATGAATTTAGGTGGCTCAAAAAATCTCTCACTGCCTGGGGCTGGGTTGCCCTATGCCCCCCTACAGCTCTGCCATCCCAGCTCCTCGTGTGTGGCTTTCCTGCTCTCCCAGCTCGTGCACTGATGCTGTTCCTCTCCCGCCACAGCGCCCGCAGTGCGCAGGGGTCTGGCCGGGCTCCCTGAATGCCCCCACTTGTCTCTGCCCAGGTTTGCCCTACACCTGCCTGGAGGCTGCCACGGGAAGGGCCCTCCTGCGCCAGCACATGGACGCCACGGGGGAGGACCATCCCCTCAACAAGCTGCGGGTGGTGATCGAGCCAGGTCGGTGCCCCTGGGTGTCCCTGGGTGTCCCTGGGTGCCCCTGGGTGACCCTGGGTGACCCTGGGTGTCCCTGGGCTCTGGGGGAGCAGGACAAGGACAGGTGGGCTGGGCGCCAGCCTGTTCCATAGCTGGCAACAACACCAGCACGGGTGATGGGACCTGGGAGAAACGATGGCTGCAGGAGGGGTGGGATAGGCTGTGCCCAGCACTGATGGGGGAATCTTGGTTCATGTGAGGGCTTTGTTGTTTTGCAGCTGGGCAGAGGATTTCTGATGGTTTTGCCTTTTTCTAGGTGTCAATCCAGATGACACATACAATGAAACACCCTATGAGAAGGGGTACTGCTTCGTTAGCTACTTGGCCCATCTTGTGGGCAACCAGAGCAAGTTTGATGCCTTCCTCCAGGTGGGTGTGAGCTGCAAAGTCAAAATGCCACGGCAGGAGGCCAGGGCACAGCAGGAGCCTGGAAAGGACAGGCTGAGAGGGTGGCTGGGGAGAGGAAGAAGAGGTGGGAAATGGGAATGTGAATAGGGGAATAAGATGAAGGCAGAGCCTCGTGCTTGCATCAGGTGCTGGGAATGTTGAGGGGCATCCCTGGGGATGTAGGGACTGGGAACCCCTGGAGGGAACAGGGGCTGGAAGGGGTTCCCCCATGAGGTGGAGCACACAGAGGCCTGGGCAGCACTGCTGGGTGGGAGTGTCTGGCATCAGCCCCATCTGTCCCCACAGGCCTACGTGAACCGGTTCAAGTTCCAGAGCATCACTGCAGACGACACCCTTGGCTTCTTCCTGGAGTACTTCCCAGAGCTGAAGGAGAAAGGCGTGGACTCCATCCCAGGTCAGCACAGTGCCATCCTGACCAGGGAACAGGGGCTGCCACTTCTCAGCCCCACTCCCATGGGTGTCAGAGCAGCCTATGTCCCCCGGAGCCTTTGCACGTTGCTTTGTGTCTTTTACTGGAGATGCTGCTGCTGCCAGCCCAGCTCTGTCGGAGCAGGCACGGGTGGCACTGGCCAGCTGGGATCAGGCCCAGGCTTGGGCATGTGCCAGCTCAGCCTGATTTTTTTCCATTCAAACCCAGTCCCTGCTCTGCACTTGGGTGCTGTTTCATGGGGTGTCTGTGACTCAGCCTTGTGAGTTGGGTGAGCACTGGAATCAGGCCCAGCCAGCACTCTGGGCTTGGCCCAGCCTTGCTGGAGATCCAGGCTTGGCAGGAGCTTTCCATGCTGGAGCTGGTGGTGCTGGAGCTGATACCCACAAACACACCCTGAGCCCATGTGTCTGATGGCCTCACCCCTTTAGTTTGTGGTTGTCACCGTCCTCAGTCAGGTTTGGTGGCACTGGGAGAAGGGGGGGTCTGGGCAGCAGCAGCTGGTGTGGGGCTCAGGGCTCTGTTCCCAGCTCTCCCTCCTGCCTCGCTGCAGGGTTTGAATTTGACCGCTGGCTGAACACGCCGGGCTGGCCGCCCTACCTGCCTGACCTGTCCCCGGGGCAGCAGCTGATGAGGCCGGCGGAGGAGCTGGCAGAGCTCTGGGCAGCCGACAGCTTGAACATGGAGGCGATCGAAGCTGTGGACATCATGGGCTGGAGGACGTACCAGCTGGTCTATTTCCTGGATCAGGTCCTGCAGAAGTCCCCCCTGCCTGAAGGTGAGTGCCAGGGCACTGCCAGGGCTCTGGTGCCCAGAGGAGACACAGGGTGATGGGCCCAAGTGCACCCAGAGGGCACCCTGGGGGGGGCACTCGGGTGTGTGGCCATCAGCCCCTCTCCAACTGCTCTGTGGGTCCTGGTTCCAGGGAAGCCTCAGTTGGTGTGGTGGAGGATGGAGAGCCAGGGGAAGCATGTCCCTGGATTTATGGGGACATGTGCAATCCTGCTGTCCCCAGGCTGGCTCTGCTGGGCTGTGTCCCCATGTCACTGCAACTCTCCTTGCCCTCTTTGCTGAGGAATCTCCCCCCGCTTTGTGCTGGCACCCCAAGGCACCAGCACATGGCCCTGCAGGGCTCCCCAGCCTGGGAGGCCCAACAAGGGCACCGTCCTGCCCAGAGCCAGCAAGTGCCTGGGGGGCTCCAGAGCTGGGGGTGGGGGGCACTTGGGCAGGGGCCAGGGCTGACCCGAGGCTGGGAGGATCCCAGAGAATTTGCAGCACAGCTGGGATGGACTGACAGGGTTCACTGGGAGCAGGGGATGGGAGCTGGGTCAGAGCTCCCTGGGGGATGGTGACCACTCCCCTCTCACAGGCAATGTGAAGAGGCTGAGCAAGATGTACCCCAAGATCTCCAAGGCCCAGAACGCTGAGCTGCGACTGCGCTGGTGCCAGATTGTCCTCAAGAACAACCTGGAGGCTGAGTACAGCAAAGTCAAGGACTTCCTGCACAGCCAGGTTTGTCCCTGGGCTCTGGTGGCAGTGCCCAGCAGCATGCCAGTGGGGAGGGAAGGGTGTAGGGCACAGGGCTTTCAGTGCCAGAGAGACAGGGGTTGGCTCTCACTTTTGTTAGTCCCACAGGATGGTTTGGGTTGGAAGGGACCTTAAAGCTCACCTTATTCCACCCCACTCCATGGGCAGGGACACCTTCCATTAGACCAGGTTGCTCCAAGCCCCATCCAACCTGGCCTTGGACACTTCCAGGGCTGTGCCAGGGCCTCACCACCCTCAGATGGTAGAATTCCTTCCCAATATCCCATCTAACCCTGCCCTCTGGCAGTGGGAAGCCATTTCCCCTTGTCCTGTCACTCCAAAGTCCCTCTCCAGCTCTCTTGGCACTGGAAGGGGCTCTAAGGTTTCCCTGGAGCCTTCTATTCTCCAGGTGAACACCCCCAGCTCTCCCAGCCTGGCCCCAGAGCAGATGAGTTCCAGCCCTTGGAGCAGAGGGGCTCCACCTCCATGGACTCCTCTGGACCTGCTCTGTCCCTGTGTGTCTTGTGCTGGAGACTCCAGAGCTGGATGCAGTGCTCCCGTGTTGGGGTCTTATGAGAGGGCAGAATTTCCCCCTCACCTGCTGCTGGGGATGAGTCCAGGACACAGCTGGCTCTCCAGGCTGGGAGAGCACCTGGCCAGGTCACATCCAGTTTGTCACCCAAGTCCTTCTCTGAAGGGCTGCTCTCCATCCTTCCATCCATCCTGTCCTGACCCAGGTGCAGGACCCTGCACTTGGCCTTGTTGAGCTTCTCAGGGTCTACTCCTTCTCCAAGGTTCAGGTGCTCCCCCTTCTCCAGGTGCTGCGGTGCCAAGGGCTGCCCACGGCAACATTCCCCACCCTGTGCCATTTGCCGTGTGCTCCGCGCCTCGCCAAGAGCAGGAACAGGGGACAGGGGAGCGGGGAGTGTCCCCGCCGTGCCGGGGCGGGGCCGGGGCTGTCACTGCGCTGTCCCCGCAGGGCAAGCAGAAGTACACGCTGCCGCTGTACCGCGCCATGTGGGCCGGCTCCGAGGCCACGCGGGCCCTGGCCATGGAGACCTTCTCTGCCACGGCCCCGCAGCTCCACGTCAACGTGCAGAACTACGTCAAGAAGATCCTGGGCTTGGCAGCGGCCGAGGCCTGAGGCAGCCCGGGCTCTGCCCCTCCGCCGGTGTTCCTGCTGGCAGGACCTCAGTGCCTCCCTCTCACATTTCCTTATTAAAATGTGTGATTTTTTCTCAGTGTTCTTCCTGTTCCCAGTGAGCCACGGGCCACCTGAGAGTGACTCCCAGCCCCATTGCCAGCCCTGCTCTGGGTGCTGCTGGCATCTCCTGACCCTGTCCCACGCTGCTCCTTGCTAGGCTCCTGCCCAGCTGCCACAGGTGTGACAATGGGGACATGGGGAGCTGGTGCAGTGTGGCAAAGCTGGGACTTCCTGGCTCCAGTGCCCTGAGCTGCTGCTTCAGAGCAGCTGGGGATTGCTTCTCTACCTTGCTTTTTGTCACCATGCTGGGGCTCACACTGGTTTGGAGGAAAGGGGCGCTCCTGCTCTCCCACCAGCAGTCCCAAGGGCTTTAAAGAGCCAGTGGGGCCTGCATGTGGCAGAGATTGTAGGAATAAGACAAAGCTGGACAGCTACAGTGTTCTGTACTCCTTATCAAAATCAGGGATATAACTGCACAAGTCCAGTAGAGAACTGGCCAAGGCTGCAGGAGCATCAGTAACCTGAGAGCCTGCTGGCCATACTGATACCAAGGTGGTGATAACAAGAGCACCTAACTGCCCTGGGAAGCTCATGTGTACACACAGTCTGTGTGTATGACCCCTACAACACCTCCCATCCCATGATCTCCTAGGAAACTCGGGGTGTCCTCTCAGAGAGCTGCATGGTCCTGGCATTTGCACAACAGCAGCCCAGAGGCCAATCTCAGTGGGCTACAAGTGTTCACAGTAAATCTCTGACCCAGCACCATGGTCCCTATAGCAGTGACTGAGCCCAAAGTCCCCCCAAAGCCAAGACCCCACAGTGCTTGGTCAGAGGGTGCAGAGGTTGCACATTTCCTCACAAGTGGGTTCAGGATTTACAGAGGGCTGGTTATGGCATGTTCAGCCTGAGAGAATGAGGCTTCCCTGGGCAGTGGGTGTCCTCTAGTGGATCAGCATTACTGGAAATAGACTGTAGTGTTGGTACAAGTTGCAGTGCAGAACCTCTCTAGCTGCCAGCCTGGTTTCCCAGGGAACACAGAACCTGTCAGGACAATTATCATGACCTCTGGTAAGGGACTCCACTATCTATGAAGCATCTGGAAACAATCCCTCTGGTTAAAAAGGTGCCCTTGGCTCTCAGAAGCAGCTGTCACCTCTGGTCTGACTCACCTGAGCAGGCCACCAGGGAGGAGCTCACAACTGCTGCTCCAGGAACACTTCAGTGAATGAAAATCATGGCTGCACGGGTGGGAGTGTGAGGGCTGGGAGCTGCTTGTCTTGACAGGGATCCTGCACCACTCCAGCTTCAGACAAGCAGAGAGCAGCTCCTGCAGCTGGAACAGGACAAGGTTTTGATTCCCAGCTTGTCACTCCCTCCCAGGGCAGCCCCAAGGGCTCTGGGCAGGGCTGGGACAGTTCCACCACCAGACACTTTACCAACACCATCCAGCTGTGAGGAAAGGTGGGAAGCATCCAGCACAGAGCTGGGGGCTGCAAGGGGAGGGAACAGCAGCTGCTCCTGCAGGGGCTGGAAATGGCATTCTGCCTTCATTCACCTTCCTGCAAAGGCAAGGGCTCACAGAGACACTTCAATATAAAATTAGTAACAAGATGTAACACACTTATTTTTAACAATGTGACCTTCATCAAGCACAGAACGTTTTTTGCTTAATTTTTTTCCAGAATGAAATCCAAGTCAATCATGAAATGCCAGGAGAAGATGTTAATTCTTTATTAATAAATAGATTTAGAAAGGCTTAGCAAGACAGGATTAATGGATTTGGTGGTCAGAGAGGACTGCTGTAATCTTCCAGTCTGACCTGCTGCAGAGCATAGGTCTGGATTCCTGCAGCCCACCAATCCAGGCAGCTGCACAGGGGCTTATCTGTTAATCCACACCATGGAGTTTCTGAAAAGTCACTACATTCTGGTCAAGGGCCAGTCTCCCTGTGAACACCACGTGCTCTTGTTCCCAGTTTCGTTCTGACTTCCCCTTACAGCCCTCGGGCTGGGTCAGCTGAAGCTCTTTAAATAATATTCTTTAAATATTGTATTTCAAAGGATTAGTGACTCTTACTCGTGACTGCTTGATTTTACAGTATGAAAGTAATAATGGGTTTGATTATGAACTTAGTAACTCCCCAAACCATGTGGAATTAATTCACGCCTGCAGTGATTTCAAGTCTGCATTTGGGTAACAAATGTAACGAAGTCCAAACGTTGCACAAAGGTACAAACCCAGCAAATCCAGAGAGCACCTCAGCTGTCCCTGCTCCTCCAGAGCTGCTGTAGTGTGCAGACACTGAGCTGCTCCATACACAACAGTAAACCAGAGCCAGCTCTAAAGTGCCAGTGTTTTTCAGGAACAAATGAGAAGGTGGTTTCCCAAGGCATGTCATATGTCTGCACTCAGCTCTGCACACTGCTTGTCTGAGATGTGGGTAGCTAAGGAATCTATGATGTCAAGGAGGAGGAGCTGACTGAGCGAGCGGAGATTTGGCAACTTGGAGACCTTCAAGGAAAACAAAACAGAAAAAACAGGAAGAAATTAAAACCCTCCCCAAATCACAGCTCATGTTATTACTCTTTTACCCTTGGCACCCCATAGCAGGTCCAGCTGGGCACAGATGGTGCAAGAGATCCCAGCTGTGGGGCTGGGCTGCAGGGAACAGACCACAGGGCTCCAGTCAGGGCTTAGAACCAAATTGAGACTGCTGGAGTGGGGAGCAGCAGGAACCTGCCCCCAGAGCTGCCCTGTGGGTACTGGCAGCCCCACTGCTGCAAGACACTGAGCACTCTCCTAAGAGCCGTGCTGACCAGCACAGCCTGAGCTCTGAGATCTGTGGTTTTGCACTGAAAATGTGACTCAGGGCTTGATCCCTTTGCTGCTGTGCCCCTGAGGAAAAGCTCTTCTCAGTATCCATGCTGGTTCTGCTGGCATTCTTCCTGCAGTCAAAGCAGGTCACTGGAGCACTTGCCAACAAAAACCTCCACATCAGATAGATGAGAATCTACAGCAAACTTTATGCTTTTGGACTGTTCAGAAGCTCAACTGTTTGCAAAAAGGAACTCTAGACATTCCTTCCTTCCTTCTCCTCACCCTCATGGTAGGGAGCCAGTGGTCCCTCTGCCCAGAGGCACTTACACACAGGCAGCTCCAGGCAGACCCCAGCACTCACCCTCCCTACCTGCACTGACATTATCACCTCGCTCTAGGGAGCTGCACTGGGATAAAGAATAAAGAATAAAGATGTCCTGAGCAACCTCTGAAGGCCAGGAGGGAAATGGCTGAGGATGCTTTCAGGAAGAGCTCAGGATGTGCTTGTAGCAATATCCCAGTCTAAGGATCTGCCAGGACTGGGAGGGAGAGAGACCCCCTGAGCACTGGTGGGATCTGCCCCCACCCAAGGCACACACTGCAGAACAGATCAGGGTGTCACTGCAAACACAGCACAACAGCAGGTTTATTATGGCTTTTGCACAACACTGACACACAAGAGCCTGGAAACACATTGCCCAAAGCAGTGAACCTCTGGGAAACAGCTCTTCAGTAATGCTCCTGCTGTGGGGAAAACTCCTTAACAGTCCAAATCCAGAACAGCACTAAGTAACTGGAAGAACAGGAGATCCCACAGCCAGGGAGCCAGCCTGCCTGAGCTCCAGTGACCCACAGGGCTTGTGCCTGAGAACAAATCCCCCTCAGAGCCCGTGGCTGGCCCAGGAGCAAGGAGAGAGTGTCTGTGCCCAGCCACACTGAGTCACCCAGCCCAGGCCAAGAATCACACACTGAGGCCTCTCAGGCCAAGGGAAAACATTGCATAATTGAGGTTTCTCCGTGCACATCTGCTTGACAGTCTTCCAGCCACGTTTTGATGAACACTGTTCTACCAGTCAACAGTTTAAATATAAAACATTTCCCCACATCCTGGTGAGGAAGTACAGCTGAGGAACGCCCTCCAGCTCCCCTCGCTGCCTCCCAGAGTTGTAATGTCCACTTCCCCCTGAACATTCTGGGGAGAATCACATCTCTTTGTCTTCCTGTGGCCTCCACTGGGAAGTGATTCTGTGATATTTCAGCCTTCAGTGGCTGCAAGGCACTGACCCCAACCCCAGGGATGTCCTGTACATGTCCTGTCCTGTCCAGTGGGACCATTCCACATCCCTGCTGAACTGGGCAGCTCCACAGGACTCATGGGGCCAGAAGAAAACAGACAGGATGAATGAAGGCAGGGGCTGCAACCTCACGCTGTGGACTCTCCTCTGGGAGTAATTTCTGGATGCTGGCTCCACTCTTAATGCTTTTTATGCAATTTCAGTTATTTCTGAATGTAAAATGTGTCATGCTCCAGCAACTTTGGCATTTAATGAAGAGCCTGAACACCATCCTGTCTCCTCTCCAGACACTAATGGGACATAGCAGTGCTCTTCTTCCCCAGGAGGATTGTGAGTTTAAATATACAAAGCAGAGTGAGCTACTTGAATATTAACTAGGGAATTATTATCAGTATGTGTGTAGCATCCAGAAATCCCAATTCCTATAATTTATCTACCTATTTCAGCAATGCTAATAAGCTGAGCAATGAACTGATGACATGCTGGGGAACTCTCATGGAGGGATCACATCTCATAGGAACAATTAAATGACAATATCCTTATTCTCTCAAGTGAGGACAGGAGTATCAGCACATCAGGCTCTTGACCTTTCCTGCCACGAATGCATAATCCCATCAAAACAGACCCACAGAATTTTTAAGATTGGAAAGGACCTCTAAGACCATAGAGCCCAACTGTTGAACATGGAAATCACAGAGAGCCCAGCCAGGACATGGTAGTTTGTTTTAGAGCACATGACAACAAAATATGTATGACAGAGAATACTTCAAGGGGAGTATGAGGACCACACTGATAACTGCTAGTGAGGGAGAGATTTGTGCCCTCAATGTACAACAAACTTACCCTGCTATACACACACCAACCCAACAAGGGCATGGCACAAAATTAACAGTTGGAACAACTGGAAATGGAAGCAATTTTGGGTAACTTCTGCTTGAAGGGCTTCACATTTCTAGACTAGCTTGTTCTAGTCTTTAATTTACTTTGGTGTGAGAAATGTGCTAGCAGTCCTGTCAGCGAGTGTCAGGAACATGCAGCCAGCTCTCAGCTGTCTCAAATGAGGAAGAATTAAACTCATTTCTATATGAACATGGCTTTAACCAGGGCAGTGACAGAGGACAGCAGCTCTCAAAAGCCACAGAAAAGATGCAACCAACCTTGGTGAACTGGTGAACGATGATGTGCAGGCAGTGCCTCTTCATGTCCAGGGCCTGGGTCTTGTCAGCTGCCTCTAAAATCTAGAGCAGGAGCAAAATGTGATTTCCTTTCTGCACAGCTCAGATGCACCAACAGTCCTGACCCAGAGCAGGTAACTCCTCTTAGCTAGGGAACATCTCCACTTTGCATTACAAACTGAATATTTTCTGAACTATTCAAAATTAAGCCTTGGATTTAAAATGTATGGAGTCCTCAAGAACTAATCAGTAGGACTTGCTTCTGCTTGTGCTGCAGAGGTTCAGGCTGCCTGCCTGGGAGCCAGCATTGGCTTTCTTACCACAAAATATCTTTTGTTAGCTCAAACTCCACTGCAAAATCCTGTCAGTATCACTGATAAAACAAGACTAAAGTCTGTCACCTGCAGACCACCATTTGCCCTGGAACAAATGCCAAAGAGGGTTTACAGTTGAGTGCTGAGTACGTGGTCATCTTAAAAAGACCTTTAGAGACACAGTTCTGTAACAGGGGATGAGAGCTCAGGAGGAGCCAGGTGAGCAGCACCTGCTGAACCCTGCAGCACAGAACAGAAGTGACACAGTACAGGTAAGGAACAATGCTGCTGAAGGCTGGGCTCCCACACGTCATCACACAGGGCCACTGCCACTGGAAGGGCCTGGGCAGTCTCAGTGACCTGCACTGGGAGTACCCACTTGACCTTTTCCTCTAAGTGACTAACTGAAGTGCTTGGGGACAATTACCTGCAGCACATTCTCCACTGTGACATTCATTTCCAGGTTCTGCTTACAGTAGGCCTGGAGCCTATTGTTGTAGAAGCCATAATAGTAAGGAGCTGCAAAGAGGTATCTGTTCACTCCATTGAGGAATAAACCAGAAAGAGAAGGTGAGAGCACTGATGGCAAACAAAGCCCTGTGAGGAGAGGGAGTGCAGAGCCTGCTGGTGCCCCCCAAGAGACCCTCCCAGGCTGTGCCAGGCAACCCAAAGCAAAAAGGAAGGTGCATGCTGGGCATGCACTCAGACACATCCTCCAACTCCTTGGAATGTGAGGATACAGGGAGTCCTCAGGAGGCATGTTCACTTCTCCATAATAGATGTATCTAAGCATGGACTCGAAGGCTTGCTTGCTGGGAACCATTTCACCTATAGAAATGTTCACTTGCCCATCTTCTGGCATGAATGAACGGAACATGGCTTCAAAGTAACTGCAAAGGGAAATAAAACTGATATAACATATTCTGCAGAGAGATGGTTTAACCCAGTATTGTTCAAAGGCTGCTATTCAGAACTGCAGCTTCCAAAGCAACAAATTCAGGTGACAACCTGGGCAAAAACACCGCTCATTTATTTTTTCATGTATGTCTGTGAAACTCCAAATATAATCCCCCTAATTACCATCAGAACTACCTGAAATTTGTCTGTTTCTTGAAAATTAGGACACATGGTACTTTGATTTTTTCTCTAATTTGCATAAGACCCAGCAGAGAGCTTAAAGCATTATGAATTTCCTTGGTATCTACAGGCTGCCAATCATCAGGGCTTTTTTAAGAGCTGTGAAATGCTTCTGGTAAAATACCACAGTAACTAATACTGAGTATTGTTAGGGCTTTTTTCTGGGAAAAATTGTGATGGTATTTGAAATAGACATTTTATATGAACACTTAATGTTTGGTGGAACATAAGGTGCAGGTCCACAGAACACACAAGTGCAGGACAAATCCACTTCACCCACGCCCTGAGGAGGGAGAACAGTCCCACCATCAGCAGGGTGGACTCCTTTCTCTGCATAAAGCATGAGAACACTCTAGGCTCTGTCATGCACCATTTTTCGTTATGTTTATTCATAACCAGTCTTAAATATCAGAAAGTGAGAAAGAAAATCAAGTTCCACATGATAAAATACGAATTGTTCACTGTCAGAAGGCTCCTTCTGACCTCAATGGACATCTGTTGCTTTCCACTTCACTGAAACCACCTCATGTTTTCCACCCTTTTTCCCTTCCTGTGATGCTTTGTCTTGCAGTGCAGCTTCTCACACACCCTCTGCAGAATCTCTGCAGTTCTAATTTCTTCCTATCTTTCCCTGCTGGGTATCAAATGGAAAAAAAAAAAATTTAATCACTGCTGCTTAAAGGCTTATTACACTCATTGAGCAAAGCTGCATCTTAACACTTCATGCAGATTTAAGTTCCTCCCTGTCTTGTGAACCAAGCCAGCTGAGCACAGGCTGCCCAGCCCTGCCCTGTCCTTCACACACACTCTTGGTGCAGGGCTCACCTGGAGCGAGCTGCCAGGATGGCTTTGTGGGCTGGCCGTGGGTGCCCGTCCAGCAGCAGGATGATATCACAGAATTCAGTCCCAGCTCCTTCCAGGTAAGCCTTCATGTCCTGAATTAAAGATGTTCCTGAAATGAAACATAAAGAAATAGAGACATGATAGTTCCAGGTGACCAGGTACTAACCAACTAACACATGGCCAAGCCAGAGCTCCACCCCCTCTTTCCTTTGGGACGCTCACTGTGAATTTGAGTCCAGTCCTTCCTCATAATCTTGGAGCAAAATGAGCTTCATCCTTCCCCAGCACAGCTGATTCCCTACTGCCCCTCCCAGAACCAAACCTGTCAGCTCTGCTTTTTGCCACTAACAGGAAACTCCAGCTGTGGCCACACTGACAGGTGCTCTCTACAGATATGAAAGCTGATTTTTCCCCTCCCTTTGCACTATTTACAACCAGAAGGAATATAAAATTTTGTGTCTTAATGAAAAATCTTCCCAAATCAGCAACAAAGGCTTCTTTTATCCAATATTTTAATCAACCTTTGTAAATACACAACTGAGAAATAGAGCACATCCAAGTCTGCTCCAAACTCACTCATATTTTCAAAGTTCATCTTTCAGTTTTTAATGTTTCGGGTCTCTCACACCATTCTAGCTCTGGATACAGAACTGGCTGTGTCACCTTCCCAGCCAGTGCACTTCACCCCCCTGGGACAAATGCCAGACAAAGCCTTTCTACTTGACCTTCCAGGACAAGCTTCCTTCTCTTTCTCTTCGGTTCCCAGTTATTTTTGTGCAGCACTCCACACCAACACTGCCAACGCCTCTGAACTTTGTGGCCTTAGAAAATTTCATTACATTCCTTGTGTTGTGTGTCAGGATGTTAAAATGTTGAGTAAGACTAGTCCCAAATCAGCCCCTGATGAATTTCCCAATAAAGCTGTAAATCACATCTTTCTCTTCTCCTCCATATCTCCTGTTCCTTTCACACGGGCACACACAGCAGTGCCTCATTCACAAGATCCTCCTTCCTCCTGCTCCTCCTTGGTGAACCCCTTCAAGCAGCCTGTTTCCCTGCTCAGCTTTGTCACCCTTCAGCCACTTACAGTGACTGTCCACTGCCTTTTTTGGATCATTCTTTACACCCTTCTTCTTCTCTCATGTCTCTGAACAGGATCAGGATGGTTTATTGCAAGAACACGATCCCATGTACATTGATGGGACACTGCTCTGATTGAACCTCACTGGGAACAGAACTGTTGTGCTCCATCTCAGTCCAGCAGAGAGCCTGAGCAGCTATCCCAGCTGGGAACTGCTGGGCTGCAGAGGGCTGCTTCCCACACACCTCCCCAGGCTAACCAAGCCATGAGCAAAGCCAAAGCAGCAGCTGGACTGACTCCATGGGGCAGGGAGGTTACCGATGTCGAGCGGCTGGTCAGAGTGGGTTCGGACAGGAGGCTGCTGCTTTCTCCGCACAATCTCCACAATGAGGGATGAAGAAAGATGCTCAAACTCCTTCATCATTATGACTTGATTAAAATGGGATTCCTTCACCACAAAGTTCAGGCAATGTTCCTTAAAAATACACCAATATTAATTAAGAAATTGATGGTTTATTGTTTGAAGTCATCTTAGAGCATCCCATAAATCTTACATGTTGCATGTGAATCAACCATCCTTTCCTTTGAACCTCCACAGGGATCCTGCATCTGGAACTATCCAACAGTGATATCCTCATCCTTCCTAAAAGACCTTTTAGGCTCCTCCTTGAACAGAAAATTCAGGACAATTCTAAGCATCTAGAAAAATTTGCCTAGAAATATTAACAAGGAAGAGATGAACTGCCCCATGAGCTGCTCCAAAGCTTTCTAAAACAGGAATCTCAGGAGATACTGAAAACTTCACAGAGATAATGAAGATTGGTTGCTACCTCATAATAACGTTTAACATAATTAGATGCCAAAAGTTAATTAAAAGGGTGAAAAGATCTTAACTCTTGACACTCTCCATCAAGGGTCCAAAGAGCTTACAGGATTCCTTGTGTGGGTTTTGCCTGAACCTTTTCTATAAAAGCAGCAAAGTGTTCAAGGGCTCTGGAATGCTCTTGTGTAATAAACTTCTTACAAAAATCAGTGTGGTGAAAAGGTAACAAATGAACCAGACCTAATGCTAAACAGTTAGAGACCAAAAAAGGGCACTTTATTTCCCAGTATGAACCAAGGCTTCCCCTCATTCCACTTTTATAAGCAATAAATACAATCTACAACCGCTCACCATAAGGTAGGTACAAATTCACCCAAAGAATCATTACTACTGTCTGTTTCTGGCAGTTTATTCCACCTGGGATCCAAAGGTATCTGTCAGGACTCACCTGTGAAACATTTTAAATCATGACTGGGATTCTAGAAAGGACAGCTTTCTACAGAGGACCCACCCATGAGGACTAATGAGCACCTGAGCAGACAGGATGCCAGCTCAGGGTGGTCCTGCCCAACTGAGCCATGTGCAAGAGCCTCTGTCACTCCAGAGGTGGCCAGGGCAGGTGGGAGCACCAGATCCACCAATGAGCTTCTGGGCAGCTGATGGCACCATGATGCCATGCACCAAAGGCTGAGTCAGCATTTACACACTTGCTGCTGGCCCTGCTTCTTCCTCCTGGAGGCAGTTCCTCTCCCAAGCCCAGAGCACACACGGTGCCTGAGGAAGTGCTGGTGCACGCTGCTTTCTGCAGCCTCACTGTGCTTGCAGACACCAGCAATACAGTCACTGGTGTGCACAGGCTGGACATCCCCAGCAAGCACTGCACAGTCCTGCTCTGCCTCTGGGTCTGGGGCCAGGAGCTGCCTCCCTGCAGGTTCAGCAGAGCTGGCTCTGGGCACTGCTCTGGGATCAGCACAGCCAGCACCTCTTGGGCTGCAGCCAGGGGTCAACTCCACCCTGATTGTCACCCAACACCCAAAAGCCTCTCACCCACCACAGAGACACAGAATCACTGGCACATTTAGTTTTTCAGTGCAAAGGGCTGAGAACAGAGCTTAGTTTTTCATTCTAGAAAATGAAAGAACCTATCTGCAGTGTCAGTATACATAACACAGCAAGACCAGGAAATGCACTGGTTCCATCTTGCTGCAGCAAGAGTGAACTGATGAAGAGCCAAAGTCATTCTGCCCTTGACATTCTACAAAGCAGATATGCAAAAATATTGAGCATGTATTGAAAAAGCCTACATAATATCACAAGCCACTGTAGGACAACCCATGCTAAATATACTCAAGCAACTGTAATTAAAGGAATGATGAATTTGCAAAAGCTGATACCTTTGGCCAAATGTTAATTACATAATTTTCTTTTTTAAAATTTCTTATCAGTTACTTTGTATGCAGAATGTGATTACCTTTAGCTGATCCAGCTGAAGCTTGTTAGCATTCTCACACACAATGAGCACATTCTGCAGATCTACAGATGCTTCGATATACTGAAGGCAGAGCTGTTCCAGCCGAGAGAGCTTGAAGTTTAAGGCCAGCTTGTACACATCCATAATGAGTAACACATCCTGCACATGACCTGAAATTGCAAGAGGGAAAACTGCTGGAAAGCCCAGAGAACAAAGAGATGAACCTTTCTGAAAGTATTTTTTATATCAACTGGAGCAATCGGAATAGTAGAACAGGGAGTGGCTGGAGTATTTTTATAGAGAAAAGAATTCCATTCCTGGTTAGATAAGATCTGAATCACTACTAGAAGAGGAGGTTCAAATTTGAAGCGTGTAAAAGACAAAGATTTTGTGACAATCTGGACCACAATCTTTTGAAACCCTCCAAAGATAGTGAAGTGATTCTCTAAAATCCCTGACAAGGCCTAGAGCTTGCAGCCCAATTTCTCACAGTGCCCAGATGCCAACAGGCAGAGTCCTTGGGGTTTACACAGTATTAACAATCAGCTCCCTGATTCTGACAGACCCTGATGAAGGTACTCTGTGCTTTCACTCTGTGCTTCAGCCTGCACAGACCTGGTCTACAGGGGCTAAAGTGAGAGAGAGTAGAGGAGACCCTTGTAGGCACTGAAATGGGGCTACTGGGACACCAACTCAAGGAATAATCCCCCATGGCCTTTGCTTTCCTCACAGGAGATCTCTGCCCATCTGCTCTAACTACTTTTTAATAGAGAAAAGCCCTCTCACATGTCACGTGCCTTCCCTGTGTCTAATTGGAAAATCCCATTTGATGAGCATGCCCAATTCCATTAGCTCAGCCTCTGGATGGCTCCCCAGGGTGCTGCTCTCTGAGCTGAGAGGAGCTACTAGGAATACAAATGGGCTGGGTAGGGCCCATGGAGGATCCCAGCAGAAGGGGGAGCACCAGGGAGAACCCCTCATGGACTGGGGAAGAGGGGCAGGCTGCCTGGGAAGCCTTTAACAATGGGAAGAGCTCAGGGGTCCAAGCCTTCCCTTGGCCTGAGGCTGACCCAAGGTGAGGGTTCTGAGGATCAGCGAATGGCTGGGGGCAGGATGTGGCAATGTCAGCAGAATGCAGGGAGCAGTTCCCTCACCCCCAGTCAGTGGGATCATTCTCAGACAGGCCTCCTCACAGGGAGAGCCTTGGCACAAATGGACATGCATCACTTTTTTCCTGAGAATTATCTTTGCAGAAAGCAAAGCTCTCGGAGTGAAGCTGAAGCAAAGCTCAGTGCTAGGACAGCTGTACCTCACTGTACTTCACCAGGCCCCATGGCTGCAGCTTCCCCAGCCCCAGCAGCTGGAGTTCCTTGCTGTATCCAGTTGTATCCAGCCCCCCTCCCATTGCCCCACAGCCCCCACCACTCACACAGCCAGGAGCTGGATTCCCTGTGTGGAAGCTGCAAGATCTCTGGCTGTTACTTCCCTACCCACAAGTGTTTTTAACTCAGAGAACTTCAATTGAATGCACCAAAAGGATTTTTCCTTTCTTGAGGCATTCCTTCAGATTGGATTTTTAACAGGTGATAAATGCTGGCTTGCACACCTTTCTCTGTGGGCTCAGCTTAAAATGCATCAAAACAATATCAGAAAAAGGAAATAAGCCAAGCCAGGATAAGATACATGGTCCTTCCAGGATGCTGTGATGTTCAAAATACCACAATACTTTTGTTTGTTTGGGGTTTTTCACACCTTTTGGAATGATCAAGAACTTGTTCTTCCTTGATATTTGAAAAGAATTAGGGGAATTAGGGAAAAAAAACATAGTTAGTACTCTCTGATAAAAATCTGCTTTTGTTTAATCTCAGGTTAGTAATGAAGTGCTCTGCACAGGACTGATCACCTGCAAATGCTGGATCCTGCTGTTTCTGAACACGTTTTCCCCCTCCCTCCCCTCCCCAGTGCCAGTGTAGCTCACCCTCCTCCCTACCTTTGCGGGGATACTTTATCTTATCTGTGTACAGGAACTGCATGAGCACCTCAAAGGGCTGCGCCTCGGCCTCTCGGATGGGCACCTCCAGCAGCGGCTGCAGTCGGCACAGCTTGACATTGCCACCAATGCCATCCTTCTGGCATGTGCTGTGTCCCTCCTCTTCAATGTCTTGCTTTGATTTCTAATGAAACAGAAAAAACCACCCAAACATGGCACAAGCCTGTGCCAGTTCACACAAGTTACCAACAAACCAGAGGATCCTTCTCCTTACTCCACATTCTTCAAGAGTCAGGATCTCTTTAGCTTCAGGATTATCTTGAAGATAGCAAGGAATTCATGTCTTAGACTTACTGTTCCATATCCTGGGACACACATGGATGAGAACACAAGTAAGCTCCTGGATACAGGTCAGAAGCAGGACATCAGAGCAAGGGAGGAATGAACTGCACTGAATTCACATTTCTGCCCACAGCAGGGACAGCCTCACTCTGTGAGGAGGGACAGGTGGGAGTAGATTCCACAAACCCTGCCTTGCAAAGGCACAGCACAAAGTGCTGCACAGAAGTATTTTAAAGCACTCTGTTACTTCAAGTTTGACAGCCTTCTCCCACAGCCTTTCCAGTGGCAAAACAATTAACTGGGGGGCAGTGAGGCATCCACATCTTACTGCAGATCGTGTGCTACTCCCTCCCCAAAAGCCCATTTGCTGCTGAAAAGATGGAAGCAGTCAAAATTAATAGACAATTATTAGAAGGCACCAGACTTTCACCTCTGGAAAAAGTAAAAAAATACAAAGGTTAAGGGAACAGAGGCAGCTGAAACCCTTAGTTAGCATTGCCTTTCTTCCCTCTAATCTGTGTGATCTTGTGGGCCATCCCCATGACACAGCTCTACCACCCCCACAGAGAAGGGTACACACACCTCTCTGGGGCATTCCACAAGATTAGATCTCAGACAGCTACAAGAGCTTCCAAGAACCATACTGTCAAATCCAGATAACTGGATTAACTCTGGCTCCTCCATGTTACACTCCTGATACACATCCAGTAGCCTTAGTTAATACTAATGATCTTCTTTATTTTACTTGCTCAGGAGCACCTTAGCATCAGACACTGCTCCTGTCCTCCAGCTGTCTCAACAGATATTACTTTTCTCCTGACAACCTTATTCCCAAAGCTGGGCAGAATAAGCCCTGCTACAAGGCTACTTTTCCAAAACACTCACCTGTTTCACCCTCTCCCTGGCCTGCATGATTTTCTTTTTCAGCCACTTGCAGCGAGCGGTGACGATCGCAGTGTGCCCTCGGACTCGCTCCTCCTTCTGCCAAAGGCAAAGGCAGAAATCACATTCAGCTTCTATCCCCAAATCACATGGTCATGGCAGATGGCAGAAGCCATAGAAACCTGGGCTGAACCCCAGGTTATGATACATTTCAAGTTAAAGGCAGCCTTACATCTGCTCTGCACATACAGATGAAATTCAACACCTATTTCCCCAAAGGCTAATGGCAAACACCATTTGGGAAAGAGCCTGGTCACATTCACTGCGTGGAAGCTGCTGTGTCACTTATAGTGCTTTTTATTCTTGAATCTGATTTTCTGCTTAGTTTTCCCTTTTCAAAATAACAGTATGGTTTTTGCTATTGTTTGCCATAATTTATTTCACCTGTTGTTGAGGATCTGTTCTCTGAGCTTTGCAAAGCTTTTTCTGACTTTTCCTTTTTGCAAAAGGAATGCAGGTAAATTCAAATTTCTCATGTTTATCTTCAGAAAACCTGTTCTCTGTTAAATGTTTTAACTGTTTGCATTACTAAAGAACCATTCCCCTGTACTGCTTTTTCTCATTCTCTTTTATTTCAGTAATTAAAAATGGCTATTGAAACGATAATGGATTTGCAAAACACTGACCTGCCTTCCTAGGAGACAACTGGAACCTGGGAGTACAGAGGTCATTGGTAAATTTTCATATTGCCACTCTGTATAACATGCAGGTTAAGTCAGTGACCCACAGACCTTCTCAGTTTAAAAGATTCTTCTCCATTGCAGCTTTACAAATTTATCTGGATCAGTGAAACTTAGTAAACCAGGCAGACAGTTCACCAGTGATTCATTCCCAGGGTTTCTGGCACAACCACTGCACAATTTGCTTTTTCCCAGCAAACACATCACACACACAGTAACACCCCCATTGGCACCTCTCCAATAAATTCTACTCACCTCTCCCAAAACAAACTCCAAGTCACTGAACTGTCTGTTTTCCCACAGCCTTCCATAGTCCTCATGGAGAGTGCATTTAGGGTAACAAGAAAACTAAAAAAATAAAACCCCACAGAAGACAGAATTTCAGTGGCTATATAAACTCAAATCTCACTTTGAAGCAGAGGAGCCTGAGGTCAGATCCCCTCAGGGTCTGCAGCTTCCTCACAAGGGGCAGTGGAGGGACAGCTTCAATCTCTGCTCAGTGTGAGCAGGGACAGGACCCAAGGAAGGGCTGGAGCTGTGTTAGGGGAGATTTAGGCTGGAGATCAGGAAAGGTTCTTCCCCCAGAGGGTGCTGGCACTGCCCAGGCTCCCCAGGGAATGGGCACAGCCCCGAGGCTGCCAGAGCTCCAGGAGTGTTTGGGCAGAGATGCCCAGGGTGGGATTGTTGGGGGGTCTGTGCAGGGCAGGGGTTGGACTGGATGGTCCCTGTGGGTCCTTCCAGCTCAGCTGATTCTATGATTCTATAACCAAAAGTGCCAAGGTGACATCTACAATCACTGGATTTTGTTACTAACTCAGCCTCAGTGTAGCACATAAAGCAGAATGTCACAAGCAAACCAAACACAAGCAAGGGCTTCCCCCATGGTGAGGTTAAGGACAGAAAACACAGTGTAACACTGACTCACCACAACTTCAGAGGTTGGGAGTCTCACCTGCTCTCAGGACTTATCTGAGGGTGCCATGCAATAAAAATAGACTTGACTGTATGTGGGATTTAATCTAGTGTGAGTATCCTGAATTTAGAAATTTCAATTCCCATAGCTACGTCAGATGGGAGTGGGAGAGCTGCATGGAGATAAAACCACAATACAAAACTGCCCCAGAGCCCTGAGCAGGACAGCACATGAAGAGGAGCAGCCAATTTTAATGAAATAATATAGCAAATCCCATCTGCTACACTTTCCAATGATTTGTCAAAATTGTCATGATCTCTGTAGGACTTCAGAAGGCACTAGAGGGTTTGACCTTACCAAAATGTCTGTCCAAATAACATTTCTCAGAAGATTCTAAAGACACACATAAACCTTTGAAAGCTGAATCTGAAATACAGAGGCTGCCTGCAAGAAGGACATGGACTAAATGCTGTGGAGCTCATGGTGAGCTAAACCAGACACTCCACAAACAGGACTCATGTGGAATTGGTGTGGAAGTGAGTATGTTTATCAGCAAATTACCTGGAATCTGTACATCTCTCCACTTCTGATGTTATTGTCCACTGTGCCACCAAAGATGTACATAGCATCCGAGATAACCGCTGCCGCATGGAAGAGTCTCCCACTGGGTAACTGGGCAAAGAAAATAGGGAATAAACAGAAAGAAAAGGACAAAAAAGGCAAGGTAATAAATAAAAGCCCATTATTCTGCCAAGAAAAAGGATATGCTATTAGCAGATCAAGAGTGAAAAGGGAAAATCACAGAATATCTGAATTGGAAGGAACACACAGGGATCATCGAGTCCAGCTGTGACTGGGGATTGAATCTGCAACCTCGGCATTACAAGGACTGAGCTCTGACCAACACAGGGTCACACACTCACACACAGACAGACAGACAGACACACACTCACAAACACACTCACCAACACACACACACGCACACACACACACACACACACACACCAACACACACACTCACACACACACTCACACACACACACACACACACACTCACTCACACACACAGACACACACTCACCAACACACACACTCACTCACACACACACTCACCAACACACACAGACACACAGACACACAGACACACACACTCACCAACACACACACACACACTCACCAACACACACACACTCACCAACACACTCACCAACACACACACACACACACACTCACACACACACTCACACACTCACTCACACACACACTCACACACTCACTCACACACACACACACACTCACACACACATGCACTCATAAACACATTCTCACACTCAGACACACTCAGACACACTGATATGCACATTCACACACACTCACACACTCACACTCTGACACATTCACACTCCCCACACACACACTCACACAAACACACACACACACTCACACACTTGCATCCTATGACTGACATTTGCTGTACCTCATGATTGTTTCCTAGCATGTCTAGAACATATTGTCCAGTCACATTGAAGAACTGCATTCACTGCACCTTCTAATCACAGTGGTACCTACACAGCTCTACCCATCATGGCAGTTACAAAATGTATCATTTACAAAATTAAAGCCAATGTCATTTTCCACATAAACCTCACACATACTTCTAGAAATAAGCAGATTCTGCAAATGTGATCACTGTGCTTATTCCAAATGCTGTCAGGAACTTGAAAGGTGAATGATCATCTACCTCAGCAGGACTGAGCCCCAGGCCTGTGAGCACCCACCTCCCCCACAGCTTGAAGGGCTGAACCATCTGCCCAAGGCCCCAGGAATGCCCAGTGCTGAACAGGAGCCCAAGGCTGGAGCTGTTTGCAGAGTTGGCACTTCAGAGCCACAGCTCTGGTCTCCATCCTGCCAGCTCCACAGAAAGAAAAGCCCCCCACACTGCAGCTATTTATAGGGCTGAGGGATCACACCATCCCTGCAACAAACCCCACCTCCGAGTTGCAGCATCGGGTGATTTTTGAAGCCAAAGCCACCATGGCCCTCCTGCAGAGCACAGACTACAGCATTTTTACTCATTTCTTCTGAGGCTACACAAAGGTGTGTGAACACATCAGCATATCTCACTGAGAGCTCATAGAAAGCCTTCAAGTGGTGAGAGAAACTTCTTTTTTTTCCTCTAGTTTGATCAGGCTTTTCGTCTTCCAGGCAGTAAATCTCATTAAATCTTTGCCTACAAAATAAAAAGCCCTCTGGTATAAGAAATCTTGGCTTCTTGTACATATTTATAGACACCACTCAAGTAAAGTCAAACATGAAACAAGATTATGTTTATCTGGAGAGGCAGATTTTCCAGGAAAGCATGCTGACTGGCAGTTTCCATTCCCACCAATTCACCCCTCTCACCACAGTATCACACAACAGCCTCATTTAGCCTGTTACTCACCACACTTTCCATGACTTGTTCTTCTCCTCAAACTACGGCTTTTAAGGAGACAATCCCCCAGTCAGTAACTAGGACATGGGTATTTTTCTCAGATGTACAAACCACAGGCTTGCTCACCTGAAAAGGCACATTTGCCTGTGCCAGTTTAACAAACCCTCTGGATTCCTCTGGATAAATAAACAAGATGCCTTCTGTATCCAGCATGTTTCATGGATACTTTATCAAGGAAACTTCAGAGTTAGCTCTGATAAATACTGGGATGGGTTATGGAATAACACTGATCTGTTAGTACATTCCTGCCTGGACCCAGTTCCATACCTGTCTGAAAGAGGATGAGATTACTGTCAAATATAATCTATTTTCTATGGCCTCTGCTTGTTCCTAGCAGTAATCTCATTACCTAAATAAGATGTATTGATTGAAATAATCAACCATATTATAATGGGTTAAAAATACATCTGTCACCCTCATCAACTGGAGCTCCAACCTCATCCCAAATTAACAAGTTTGTTTGCCAAGACCCATTCCCACACAGCTAGGCAGGCTGGTGTTAGCTGTACTGTAACATTTTTCTCACAACTAACTGCAACCAAAACCAAACAAAAAGAACTGTTCTAGCAGAGCTCAAATGCAGCCCACCTGCTTTAGACTTATTCAGGTAATTTTCCACTTTTTCTAAATTAATAATATTTTAGTTTTGCTTTTAATTAAAATAATTCTCAAAATTCTCTAGTATTTAGTTTTTTTAAGCTGCCATTGAATTTAACAACCACTTTTTTTTTTTTTTCAATCAAAAAGCCTTACAGCTTTGAAACAACTGGTGCCAGAAAGCAAACATGAACCACCTGAATATTTAACCAAGTAAGATGTACTTGCCAGTCACATCATATTCAGCTCCAGCAATCTCTATGGAACGCTGTAATGATGATTTTTCTTTTGTAATGGTTGGTACTGGCCAAGGAACCAGAGCTCTGCAGTTACTAATAACTAAAGTAATCAAACAACTTTACTTTCTAAATACACAGACCACATTTTTAAAGACAGAAATGTAAGACATGGAATGACAGCCTGGAACAGAAAAGGCCGTGTTCAGTTCTCAAAACATTGCACAGCTGAGAGTTACAGGGTGTTTGTTTTACTGAATCAGAGCAGAATTCAGGCCAGCACAAACCCCCACGTGGAGATGACGATGCTGCAGTGACATTTTGGTGCCACCCGCATGGGGAACAACGCTCGGCCCTCCCAGCACCAAGGGTTTGGCCACAGCAACTTTGGCCCAGTGCAAGGAAGGAAAGCTGGGCCCTCAAGAACAGATTCAGGAGGAAAGAAAGGTTAAGAGAGCTCAGGAGCACAAACAACTGTTGAGACATTCCCCAGTCCCCACGTTCCTCATTCACCAATACCAGACACCCAGAACCTGCCCTTATCTTGAATTTTTCACTGGGAGATCTCCCAGGCTGCCAAATCCAGCTGCTGAATACACTCATCCCAGGCAGGGTTTATAAGAAACAGCTACAAAATACCACCTACTTTGCTAGCCAGGATGGTCAGAAAGGATGAGAGGAAATGGCTCAAATTGCAGCAGGGAGGTTTAGGTTGGGTATTAGGAAACATTTTCTCCTTAGAGGGGTAGTAAGCATTGGCACAGGCTGCTCAGGGCAGTGACAGAGTTACCATCCCTGGAAGTGTTCAAAAGGTGCTCAGCACTTGGGGATATGGATTAGAGCTGAATGTGGCAGTGCTGGATGGATGACTGGACTTGATGATCTTGAAGGTCTTTTCCAACCCTACCAATTCTGTAATTCTATGATTCTAATTTCATCTGCTGGCACAACTCCAGATGGTCCTGTGTGAATCCAAAGGGATTTGTCTTTCTCATTCCTGTTACACACAGGAATGCTAAAAATCACAGACAAAGAGGCACTGCCAATCTGACTGTATTTGTCAGCTCTAGATCCTGTACTTACCTCTCCATCAATGTGATCTCCTTACTTTGTTAACAGTGCCTGACAGAAGAAATTCTGGATTCAATCCTGACACTTCCAATGATGGGGGCTGGCACCCCTCTCTGAGCTACATCACCCTGTTTCATCTGCTGGAGTGGTTTCTCTATTTAAGGTTAATGAGATTTGCATCTGAGGATCTTTACAAGCTGGAATCTTTGCTCTCAAAAGCAGAGCTCATTGGTCACCTTTGCTTCCCTTTCAGTACACCCTTCCACACTGCAGGCATGACTCAAGCCATCATTTTCAAAATAAAAGTATTTCACAAGGCTTTCTTTCCTCTCATTTCTTGTGCTCAGACTCACACTGCAGCCTGTCCAGACTGCACAAATGGAGTTTGTCCTGTGCTGCTCACCAGGCTCCTAATTTGACTCCCAAAGCTGTGCATTAAAGTTGCCTCTCCCTGTGCCCGAGCACCCAGCATCATTCAAATAGGTGAGATTACAGCCCTGAGCATCACCTCTGGGCCTGAGCACATATACTTTAAAATAAACTCAGTAATACCTGTGCAAACCCCTTCATAAACTCATTGATTTAAATTTTGATCTCACCAGGAATATATTCAGCTTAGCTTGAAGTCCTTAATAAATTAAGTTGAAGCAATGTAAAGTAAAATTAAATAGTGAAAGAAGTAAAATGAATCATTTCCACTCAGGGGTCAATAGTAGCCTGCTCTGTGCAATTTAGAACTTGCACATGCAGAGCCAAGGCTTAAATGGTTCTTGGATTACAGCTTAAGTTAAATAGCTCATGAGAAATTGCAAGAGGGGGAGAAAAGGAGCAGAGAAGAAAAGGCATATATGAAAGTGGAATTTCTCTCTCCTATAATAAGTTAAATTTCCATTTTTAAAGTCTTTTTCACTTTCAAGTGTTTCTTTATTTACCTCTGAGTCTGCTGTAGGTCCTTGTTTTACTGTTGCTATGCTGAAATCTAAACCAAATACATCCCAAGATTTTTTTAAACCCCATTCACTCGAGGCCACAGTGGGAGCTTCCTCTGGGGCAGATACCCTCTCAAGCCACTGCTGGGTAGGACACCTGGTTACAAAGTTTAAAAATAAGAGTGTGTAAAACTATCAATGGAAAGCATGAGAGACTGGACATGGAGCAGCAGTCCCCTGCAGCTGAAGGTCCAGAAGATCATCCCTGTGTACCCAGAACATTCAGGGTCAGTGCAGAGAAAGCTCTGTGGTCTTGTTTGGAACCCATCACTGTGATTGAACCATTAACATTTTAGCTGTGTGGTTTCCTCAACGTTTGTGCAATGACAGAGACACAAAGCAAGGAAATCTCTTGCATTAGCTGCTTTTTGTCTGCCCTCTTTCTCCCAATGGCTCTTCACAAATCACAGAATCTGAGACTGCCTCAGCTTGGGAGGGACCTTAAAGCTCACCCTGTTCCACCCTCTGCTGCCATGGACAGAGACACTTTCCACTAGCCCAGGCTGCTCCAAGCCCCACCCAGCCTGGCCATGGACACTTCCAGGGACGAGGATGAGAAGCTGAGGGGTTTGCTCACTGCAAGCAGGCAAAACACAGATCACAAGCTAAGATGGTGAAGAGGGAATATCCATCAGTTATTCCCAAGTCTGAGACAGCCTTCCCATGTTTTGTCTTGATGAAAAAACAGGCCAGATGGATCATCCCAAAGGGACAACCTGTGTTTTATGTCAAAGCTGACTGACACACTGGAAGAGGATGAAGTAAAGCCCTTCCTCAGCTGGCAGGCCAGCAGCACACACAGAGCCATGGCTTGCCCAGCTCTTCTGGACAGGCAGCAGAACTGGGTCAGGGACAAAAATTCAACCTCCTTGTAGTGAGATTCACTCTCTTGGCTGAGGAATGCATTAACTATGCTATTATTGCAGGCTGTGACTACTTGTGCTGTTGCAGTGCTTATCTTCCCTCTCTGACTCCTTTCTCAGAACATTTTAATATACTTCAGTGCTTTTTGTGATAGAAATTTCAACATTATGGGCAATACTAGGACATTGCTAAAATCAAATCCTCTGCAGCTGTTTAAAGGTTCTCCATTCTTACTCTCAGCTCCTCAGAAGCCTTACATTTACAGAATAGATTTATAACTGTGTAAATGTTCATTTTCCTCACACTCAGCTATGAATGAGCAGGATTATGGAAGGAAATTGTTGCACTGAACTCAAAAGCCAGTAATGATGTGCTCAGATTTCTTTATCATTAAAAGCTCAGAGCCAAAGTAAAATAAAAAGACCTAAAGCCATCAACAAACCAACCTGGTGAACCAACATAAACTAACAGGTAAAAGAATTATCTATTTTTTCTGAAACTGGAAGAAAACCATAAGCTACAAAAGGTCCAAAGGAGCTGTCACTACTGGGAGATTGGGAGCTGTTGATACCTGAGATGTTTCCACACAGTTACACCAGGCAACAGCATCAAACTCAAACAGATGGACAGACAGAGCTTTGGATGGTCTTTAGGTTCAAGGAGGTTTAAGGATTTAAAATGTTTTCCCATGCTGGGTGCAGACAATCTCTGCTTTCAGACAAAATTGGAACAGACACATGTTAAAGTGAACTTCAAGACATGCAGCTCTACAAATGAAGACAAGCAGGCAAATGCTGAAGGATTTTACTGAGCCTTTCCATAGGCTGCTGCTCCTTTATTGGGCCTTTCCTTAGGCTGTCATTCCTTTCAGATTATGGCAACAGAGTCATCCAGTTCATCACTGCAGGTACCCAAGTGTAACCAAAGTGCTGTTTATAACCCAAAAAGTATCTATTAATTTTAAAAATCTGGCCTGGTATGAACTTTGGGAACACAGCTAACCATGAGCCAGGCAACTGCACTGCTGTCCCAAGAAAGTTACAGAGAAAATCCTCCTGGAAGCTACTTGTACCACATGAAAGAGGTGACTGGTACCAGTCAGCAAGGATTTACCAAGGGCAAATTTTTCCTGACTAACCTGATCACCCCCTTCAAAATGTTTCATGGGTTATAGGAGGGCACTGCATTCTCAGCAAGTCTATGCTTGATAGCAAATTGTCTGGAGCAGCTGAAATGCTGGAGGCTGATATTCCAAAGGACTTAGCCAGGCTGGAAAATGGGCCTATGGGTGCCTCAGGAAGTGCTGCCAAGTCCTGTCCCCAGGACAGTCATTCCTTGCAATGATACAGGCTGGGGCCAGGCTGGCCAGAACACAGATGTGGTGGACAGGGAGCTGCAGAAGGTTCAGCAGCATCCTCTGGCAGCACAGCCAGCAGCCCCTCAGCTGTTCCAGCGGCTCAGGGATGGGACTTGTCCTCCTCTACTCACCCTTTTTAAGCCCTCAGCTGAAGCACTCTGGGATCCCCAGTACAGAAAGGCATTGACCTACCTCAGTCCAGAGGAGGGACACCAACAGCAGGGCTGTGATCAAGGGCTGGAGCACAGGATGCACGAGAGGAGAGAAGGCAAAGGAGGCACCTGCCTGCAGGGAACTCAGAGCTGCTCTTCAGAGAGTGGCCCGGAGGGAAGAGAGGAGCCAGCAGACTCAAGTCAGCACAGGAAGTTCTTTCTTAGTGTGAGAGGAAAATGTCTTTGATCATGATAGTGCACAAGCACTAGGAGATGGCTTCCCATGATAGTGGGAAGCCAGGAGAAGCTGCTGGATCTCTGACCCTGGAGATACACAGGAATGGAATGGAATGGGATGGAATGGGATGGAATGGAATGGAATGGAATGGAATGGGATGGGATGGGATGGGATGGGATGGGATGGGATGGGATGGGATGGGATGGGATGGGATGGGATGGAATGGGATGGGATGGGATGGGATGGGATGGGATGGGATGGGATGGAATGGACAATGCCCTGAGCAGCCTGCTTCAACCAGACCTGCTCTGAGCATGAGGTTGCATTCAAAGCCTTGGAAGTCCTTCCAATCCACCTGCTTTTGTGATTCTAAGACTTCCTCCTGTTGTTTAACAAGTTGCAGGGCTGGGAGCTCAGCTGTGCTCTTGTTACAACAGAAATTTAATTTACATCCAAGATGGAAACTTAGCTTTTACTTTTCCTCTTTGATGGTACAGACAAGAAAACAGGGAATAAAAGCTCCATCACAGACTCACAGAATGAACCTCTTCAAAAGCTATTTCCACTCCTTTGCCCCACACAGGGTGAACAATACTTATTCTGTTTCTGAGAGAAAAAATTCCAGCCTGTTCTTAGAGATTTCCTCTGGTAGACTTCTCAAGACATCTCATGAAATCTTCAACACTACACTAATGTCAGAAAGCCAAAAATATTTTGTCTGCAGTTTATTTATTGAGATTGCCATAACTACATGGTCAACATAAATGGACCTATTGCAGCTTAACAATGATGAAAAGCAGAGGATCACATCTGTAAGCACCACTTCCTAATATGGAGCCATTAATACAGAGAGAGACTGTCAGGGATTGAAGAAAGAAGATAGAAAGAAACCTACAACTTAGCATAAAGCACAGAATCACAGGATGGCTTGGGTGGGAAGGAACCTTAAACTCATCTTGTTCCAACCCCTGCATGGCAGGGACACCTTCCACTTGCCCAGGTTACTCCAAGCCCCATCCAGCCTGGCCTTGGACACTTCCAGGGATGGGGCAGCCACAGCTGCTCTGGGCACCCTGTGCCAGGGCCTGCCCACCCCACAGCCAAAAATTCCTTCCCAATATCCCATCTAACCCTGCTCTCTGGCAGTGGGAACGGTGACTGTGCTCACAGGGGTTTTCAGGTGACGTAAGAGATGAGAATGTTGACTCCATGTTCAGAAGGCTTGATTTGTTATTTTATGATATATATATTACATTATGACTATACTAAAAAGAAAAAGAAGGACAGGTTTTCTCAGAAGCTGGCTAAGCTAAGAATAGAATAAGAAGAATGACAACAAATGCAGCTCTCTTGGACTTGGTCCTTGATTGGCCATTAATTACAAACATCCAGGATGGGCCAATCACAGGTGGACCTGTTGCATTCCACAGCAGCAGATAACCACTGTTTACATTCTGTCTCTGAGGCCTCTCAGCTTCTCAGAAGGAAAAATCCTAAAGAAATGATTTTTAGTGAAAAGATGTCTGCGACAGGGAACCATTCCCTCCTTGTCCTGTCCTCCAGGCCTTTGTCCAAAGTCCTTCTCCAGCTCTCCTGGAGCTCCTTTAGGCACTGGAAGGGGCTCTAAGTTTTCCCAGAGCCTTCTCTTCTCCAGGCTGGACACCCCCAGCTCTCCCAGAGGGGCTCCAGGCCTCAGAGCAGCTCTGTGGCCTCCTCTGGGCTGGCTCCAGCAGCTCCAGCTCCTTCCTGTGCTGGAAGCCCAGGGCTGGGGCAGCTCTGCAGGTGGGGTCTCACCTGAGCAGGGCACAGGGGCAGAATCCCCCCCTGGGGGATCAGCCCAGCACAGGGGGGTTCTGGGTTAAATCACCATACACAGAAGCAAAGTCATAATAACAAAAGCTTGTAACATTATCAGCTGTGGTTATGATAAGTGACAGGGGATGCAACAGAGACATCCTTTGCAATTGTGCTCTACACTGAGGATGAGATTTTTCCATTTGGCACTCACTGGAGAGCACAGAATGGAAATGGGAAGGTAAATCTATTAACAACGACATCCAAACACGTGGCAGCATAACCACAAAGGTCAGGGTATGAGGCTGCCTGTAATTTATTTACAGCTGTAATAATAGTAAATGTTATTTCCTTTAAAATTGTTTTGGTATATATCAGTTGCAAATTTAAAGAGCAATGTTAATGTATAATTCATCAGAGGGGATGAGGCAGTTTGAAGAACAAGCCAAACTCCAGCCAAATGCAATGAACACGTCACAAAAGATCATATATTGAAATCTGACAACAGCTGACAGAAATCCAGTGACCACCCATTTGTTTCTCTTTGGCATGTGGTATGCATTCAAAAATCCAATAACCATAATAGTACTTCTGGGATCTTAATCTGACTTCCTGAATACACCAACCTACCAAACTTCTGTGAAGAGGTACTGAAATTTAGACTTGTTTTCAGGAAAACATTCTTTTTGAAAAATATCAAATCCTGGTTTAAGTGTAATGAAAACTTTGCAAAGAAAAAACAGATAAAATGTTCCAGTAAATAATTACTTTTATTCTTTAAAATTTGTAAACATTTGTTTTCCTTTCTTTTTCAGTCTGGATATTTCTAGTTTCAAATTAAAGTGGCTGGATCTTGTTTTATCTTTCACTGATAGATTAAAAACCCCTGTTCCCCAGGTAAGCCAGGGAAGATTTAATTTCTTACACCTGAAAGAGACTTCACTTCATAGTTGGTCACTGGGCTTCCCATTCCTCGATGATTCTCTGAACAACCTCCCTGTTTGCAAACACGACGTGGGGAGATGTTATACTGGAAGATCTATCTAATAAACACAAGGATCATGTATTTATGTTACTTAATGGCACTACACTGTGTCAGCTTCTAGAATGAAGACTATCAGAGCACTTCCAGCCATTTCAGACCACCAGGAGCTCTCCCAGCTCCCCACAAGAACTGGGAATTTAAGAGATTGTTTCCAGGGATGCTGTAAGGGAAACCATGAAGCCCAGACCACACACTCTGTTCATAAATGTATCCTACAGTCAAGCTGAAACCTGGACTGTTTGCACTCACCTTAAGAAGAAATCAAAATCCCTGAGTGGACTGTTATTGTAATCAGTAACTGGCAAAATTCTGGACAACTAGTAAATATTGGAAAAAAGCTGTGATTTTTCTCTTGTCTTTCAAGGTTGGTGGCATAAGTTTTGTTTGAGTAACTGCTCCTCAATCAAAAAGCATATTTCAACTCCTTCCATTACTCAATTTTATACCATCTTAATGCAGGTCACGTTCAATCTGTGTTATAACAATTCCTCACCATTAAGTGAGTTACAGAAATATTCCTTCTGCCTATCATCCACATCATTTGCATTTTGCTTTCTCTGGGAGAATACTGTAAAAGGATGTAATAATGAACACCCCTCAGAAAGGATATGAAGATAGAATTGACAAACAGAAGTGGAGCTGTACAATAGTATTATCTACAGGTACTCTGATGTGCAGATTCTTATAAACACAAACATTTTCAAGATGTCTCTCTCCAGTTCACTGAGCACAGACCTGCAAAGGGCACTGGTATGAAGCTCCTACATTTTTAAAAAGTTTTTTAAAAAAGGATGCAAGCCCGAGCACTGCACATCAAACACCAAAAGTATCAGCCTACCCTCTGGATTGTGAAATGCTCAGTTTTATCTCTCCCAGCAGAACATGGTACCTTGATAAGCACCCTGCCCACGAGTGAGGCAGATCCTGTTAGGGGGCTCACTGCAGGCATTCAGGGCATTGTGCACACAGTACCGTGTTCCTCTTGCCTGAAGGTACCTCAAGGGGGTGTAACTAATCCCTGCACAGGGGGACTGGGGCACACTCATGCCCAGGAGGATGACTAAATCCTTTTAATCTTCCTCAGCTGCCCACAAACCACGTCACTGTCATCTGTCTGAGAAACCTCCAAAACTGAGCCTCCAAGTAAGCCCAAGAAGGTTACCAGCACATTAACCTCCCTTTTGGCTTATTCAAAGAAAAATTAAGAGCTTTGAAAATTGGAGATTTTTATTGCTCTTGGCTTTGAAAGCCCTAATTGTGAGACTGAAATGTTTCCCAGAACAAGTTTTAGAGACTTCCCCCATAACTTCTGGAGAGATGGATGACTTGCCAGTCCCTGCAGCCACAGGGACATGATGGGAACTGTGAGGAGGCAGAATTTTCTTTTTCCTGACATAACACCCTGCCTCTATGAGGCAGTGGCTGCTCCAAACATCACCTTGGATTCTGTGGGTCTGTGTCCACAACTGACTGTGCTCCCTGCCAGACCCAGAGCTCCTGTCATACAGAACACTCCTCTCTGTAGCACAAGCCATGACTGCCACACGTGTTTGTCAACTGTGCAACACAGGGCACTTTTCCCCCTACTGCCTGCTGATTTCTTATGCTGCTCCAACCTTCTTCAGAAAGTAAAAGATATCTTGAGTTTAATAGAAAAACTCGAGGAAACAAAACAATCTATTTCTTGTTTTTGAAATCCTTCAGTAGCCCTGTATAAAGAAAATACAGCTCTGGCAGTGTGTGCAGGCAGGCAAGGACTCAGACAAGATATTCCTGTGGCTGCCTTAGAAAAGGAGAAGCTGCAGCTGTGAAGATCATCTCACAGCAAGGATGGGGAACAGCTCTGTATGCTCTGTACAATATATATGTACATGTATTGTATCTAGCTCTGAGGAGCTACAGACTGCAATTGTGCAGCTCAGCAAGGATGTCTTGTTATCCATTCTGGAGACATCCTAAAGCATAAAATGGCAGCTCCTGGTTTCTTTTTGAAGTACTGACCTGTTCCATCTCAGTTTGCCCTCTTCTACCCAACAGCCATGTCCCATCCTCCATCCCACAGCGAGGCACTACCAGGAATTCTGAGTGCCCTGGGCAGAGAACTACAACAGGTCCATTGCCAGATCTATTGCCAGGTTTGTTCTCCCTGTTTACTCAAAATGCCAGAGGCATCTCAGGGCACCTGCAGCACCTCACACACAATTGCTGTCTGTGCTCAAGAAGTGCCTCTAGGATCTTCCTAGTACTCACTCACTCCACTTTGCTGTAATTAATGCCCAAACTGTGCCCCCTTTTCAGGTAACAACCCCGAGATTCTTCAGCCTTGTGTGACTTGTCACCTTCTGTGTCAGCCATAACAGGGTAGCAGAGGATATACAAGTTCCAGCTGACACCTATTCCTGCTACTGGCATGAACAGGTCTGAAAAGTCCAAATCACTCCCTGATCACCTTGAGAAGCTCCTCAGGGCAGCCTAAGTTCAGAGAACAAGACTGCAATGGCAGCAATGACTCTCCTTCAGCATAAGCAATCTCTTCTGTAATCTCTTTTGCCAAGCACTGTAAAAATCTCCACTGAATTTATAGCTTAATCAGCACCAAACCTTATTTTGGACTCCAGAGGCTCCACCCATTCCATGTTAAACATCCAAAAGAAGAAAGAATTAAGGATATGCATCACATGACCATAAGTAAGAAAGTAACCTCACCACAGTGTGGTCAAGCAATGTTGTAATGCAGCATTTCTAAGATCATACCACATAATACTGAGCAAGCAGAAGGTAAATCCTACTATCCATCAAGTGGAAAGGAAAAAACCCAACTCTAAAAGTCAAGGTAGGTCATTCTCCTGCATGATAACAGAGGTCACTATCACTTCACACACAGCAGAAACCCTCAAGTGCTGAGACAGCATTGCACTTACTGACTTCTTTTTTGTTTCGAATTAACATGAATAATTTTGCTCACAGAGATGGATAAAAAAGGAAAATCCAAGTTCAGAGTGTCCAGGGAACAGGATGGTATTAGAGATTCATTGCTACCTTTAGAAGTCTTTGCCAAAAGCTCATGGAAACATTAGGAAAATGATTCTGAGAAATTACCTAGTTATGACTCCAGAAGACACAAAATAATTTAAAACTTACTTGAAACACAAAAAGTCTGCAGTTAATCAGTCTTTTAGGAAAATTTACTATCATGGATTTCAACAGCACCAGTTTCACCTCCCATTTCTACCAAATCAGTTTCTAGATGCTGTACCAGAGAAAGAAACTACAAAATACAACACAAGCAACCAACCCAGGATTACAGACAGACGAAGAAAAGAGCTTTGAAATCTGAAATGAAATTCAGCAGGGGATAACTCAGGGAATAATGCTGGTTTACAACACTTCCAGGAGCAGTTCTGCTCCTGGAACCAATAAGCAACTGTGTCCCAAAGAACCAATGCCTGCTGAAGCCTCACATGTCAAATGGTAACAGTGGCAGGAACAGAACAGGTTCTACACTCCTGAAGACAACCGTGGCTTTAATAAGTTGAAGAAGCAGCTTTATTAATTTCATGTGACAATAAACCAGCTTTGTAAAGCATTAAATAGGCTGCTGTGAAATACTTTGGTCAAATAACAGTTCCCAAGGAGGCCCATGTGCACGGTTAATTTTGAGCTCTGTGTGTGTGGGGGATTGTCCAGCTCATCCAATGCTGTGTCTGCAAACACAAACACACCAAACACCCCACACAGCTCTGGGGCTGAGCCCTGTCACACCTGTGCAGGCTCAATCAGTAACTCTGCACCTGATCCCAATTCCTGCAACACTCAGCTGTCTGAAGTGTAACCTCAGGCTGTGTGGCTGTGTGCACAGCACACACACAGAGCATCTCCTCCTGCAGAGCAGCTCATTCCCTACACCACTGTGACAGCAGCTGCACTATCTTAACGTGGCTTAAGGTAAAATCTATTCACATTAATAAACACAATGAATGCTGCTGTTCCAAAGCCAGGAAATACACACACTGGTATGGACTTCAGGGAACAACTGCTTGTGCATTCTGGGATGAAATGATCCTCACTTAGATGACCTGAAATATGCACTGAAATCAGGTGAGCCCTTGGCACTTCCACCTGGAATACAAGCTGACCCCAGAGAGGATCTGTGAGTGTGCTTTGAGAAAAAACCAGACATTCTATTACACAATCACTACCTTGCATGAGT
Source organism: Molothrus ater (assembly GCF_012460135.2). Taxonomy (NCBI): domain Eukaryota; kingdom Metazoa; phylum Chordata; class Aves; order Passeriformes; family Icteridae; genus Molothrus; species Molothrus ater. Next base: position 1,146,551 of record NC_050502.2, read on the forward strand.
AGCAAGTAGCAAAAGAAACAGATTGAAAATGTTCATCTTTCTTTCTTTTAAATATTGTCTCATTTGGAGTGTTTCCTTGGTATTTGGTGGTCAACAGCCTTTTGATGTCCATGTAAAAACAGACATTTTTAAATTTGTATCTCTTATTAATGAAATATGTTAAAACAGCCCTATCTGAGCCTCCATATTACTATTTTCCAGCCACACCTCTATCTAAAATCAGAATTTATAAGATTTTATGCACACGGGCATTACAGTGTCCTTCAAATCAAACCTTGCCTAGTTTTGAATTCTGCTTCAAGAGGATCACACAGCCAACAAAAGAACCACTGGTACACACTGAATTAATTGTTCAGCTTTTGACTGAACAAATGATTGAAACGCATATCAAAGTGTTTCATGGTATTTCTTTAAAATGTGTTAAGAGAAGTTTTAGATGTGTCAACACTGACTAATTTTTAAGGACTGCTACCCACAATATTTGAGCTGATTAATCATCAGTAGTAAGGAGTTGTTCCTATTCAGCTAAAAGCCAATGCTCTTGTCAAAAAGCATCCATGGCAAAGATGAGTCAAAAAAGAAGGAGCACAAAGGAAAAAGCAGAAGCTGAAGCTTTTACCTCACTGTCTGGGCTGGGCTGGATGACCTCCCAGGTCTGGGAGTCCACGTCGTAGCAGTGCAGCTCGTTGGGCAGCGTGTTGTCGGCAGCGCCGCCGAACACGTACAGGTGCCGGTCGAAGGCCACCATGGTGTGCCCGTATCGGCGCTGGGGAGGCGGCGGCGAGCCCCGCAGCAGGTGCTCCGTGGGGATCCGGGTCCAGCTGCCACAGCAAACAGCAAACATGGGAGCTTTTTACAGTGCTTTTAAATTTTCTAACTCTGTGCTTCGTTGTTGGGCAAGATGAAACAGGAAAGCCTTATAAATATGATTGTCTGGCAAAAGATTTTGAGAATATGGAAACTACAAATGAGATTGAAATGAAAGCAAGCTTTGAGATCCCTCAGTTACTGAACAACTGGAAAACAATGGTGTGGCCAGCTGAAGGTGATCCCCTTCTGATGGAACAACACCCTCTGCTTGCAGACAGGCCCAAGGGTCAGAGCAGACCCTACAGCTTGGCAGAAGGGGCCCAAAGAGGAGTTTTTAGGGTTTAAAATGTAACACAGTATGGTAATGTAATGATTCTTATAGGCTGTATGCATGTGTTATAGGATTTGTATCTTGTACTAAATTGGTCAGTGAGAATTAGAATATTCAACACAGAAGAAGATTTATGGTATTGTAACAGGAACCTCACTCTCTTACCCTTTTACTCTCTTACCTTTTTACTCCCTTACTCTCTTACCCTCTCATCCTCTCTCCCCCTCTCTTCTCTCAGTCCTGCTCCAGCTGTGGCTGGCAGCTCCCAGCAGGGCCCTGCACCCAGGCCCTTTGCAATAACCCACAAATTCCAGGCCCTGGCTGCAGAGATCTCTCCTCTCCATCCATCCTGACCGTCCTACCCTGTCACTCCTACACTCATCACCAGGAGACACAGCGTTCTCCCCCAGTGCCCTTGAGTATTACATTTCACAACTCAGGCAGTCAAGGATTTTGTGGGTTTTGCACGACTTAACTGTCTACACTTACATCTTTTCCTTGAATTCAAACTGGAAGAGATTATTGGTAATCTTTGCTCCACTCTGGCCAGAGAAAACAAACATCTTGTCTTTGCAAACCGCCACGGGAAAATTACAGCAGGAAGGAGGAATTTCACCACTTTGTTCAATCTGAAATGTAATTAAGTTCAGAATCAGAAATGTATTGTTACAGTGCACAACTCCACATGCTGAGGACACTGCAGGGCCATGGGACACAGGTGCAGCCAGGGTGAGCACATGGCATGGGCCCTGTAAAGCTGGTAATCAACAGGTAATCAACTCCTGCTGTGCTTACATGGCTGATTTTCCCTGGATAAAAAGATTGGGAGGCCATGTTTTGAAAGCTTCCAGTACTGCAAGCATCAGGACTTTGGTCAGCTGGCCAGCAAAGCTCCCAGTCTGTGTCAGTGGTCTGAGTGGGAATGCAGCTCCAGCATAGCAAATCCCCCATGGGAAGTCCAAGTCCAGTTCACAGATTCACAAGCAAAAAAATCACCCTTTCATACACACTTGGTTTTCCAAATACCCAAACCAAATCAAATTTGAACTGCTTCTTTTCACTGTGGAACAAAAACACATTTTGGAGAAAGAGCAGTGCAGTCTAGCATGGGAAATTTAAAATAATTCTGCATCAAAAACCAGAATTTTAGGTGTTAGTTGAAATTAAAGCTTCTTACCTCTTCCCAGCAGGTCAGCTCTCTGTCCTGCAGGCCTATTGTCCACATGTCATTTAATCTGTGCCATAACACAAAAAATGCTTGATTTGAAACAATTCATTTTTGCAACAGTGTTGAGAGGGCAGAAATCCTATTTCATCAACATTCCTTCTGCACAAGAAGAATCTCCTACTTCCACTGACAGAAAAACAATTATTAGAATCCCTTTGTCCTATACCTAAATCTTACAGCCCCACCCCAGCTTGCTTCAGCATCTTTGTAGTTACAAGTACCCTGCAGTTAACAGCTACATACAGCAACTCAGTCTGGAGCTTAAGGATTTGAGCTATTTAATCTTCAGGATTTTTACAAAATACCCCTTTTTACCCTGCTTCTTCTGCTCATCCCTGTTAAGTACTGAGACTGACCACAACAATTATTTACATGGCTGAATCCTTCCTTAAATACAGAAAGGATGAAGCAGGTAACCTGACACATCTGTGACTGTGCTGTTCCTAGAACAAGTTACTCACAGTAACTACAGATGTTTCCTTTGTTCAAATCTGCCTGGAGGCTCGAGTTCCATAAAAAGACATTTTTTTAAAGTATCTGACATATTTAACATAAATTAGACAGCTCCTCTCACCCACTCCTTCCTTACAGCTACCCAAGGCCCAGGGGGACTCCCTAAGCTGGCACTGAACAATCCCACAGTCATGCATCTTATACCAATTCCTCCTCCAGAAATAACAAAGACATCCCATCTGTATTCCTGATTGTCAGCAGCTCTCCTGGAGACTTTGTGGAGCTGGACACAAAGCTTCAGCTCTTTCTGAAGATTCTTCTCAAAAGAGGAGGCAATTCAGTCCTCATTTGTGAAAATCTCCTCACCTCCTCATTTGTGAAAATCTCTCTGTGTTCTCTCATGATGCAAATACTGTATATCAATATAAATGACTCCTCAAGTTCATCATGACAGAAAAAAAAGGGCACGTCCAGAATTGACTGTTCCCTGACAGACCAGCAGCAAATGCAAGGAGCCACTGTGAGACAGAGCACCAGGCTCCCTCTCACATCTCAGCACCACTCCTTTACAGTCTTTCCCCATACAAAATCCCACCTCCCTTCAACCTAAATATTACATATTTCCAGAGATTTCTGAGAAAAAACTGACACATTGCTCTTAGTTCTGTCAGATGATTTCACAGCAAATCCAGGCTTTGCTCTCTAAGCATTCAGCAACATCAGCTGGCCTGTGCTGGGGATCTTTCAAGAAATGTGCATTTGCCAAATTCCAAAGATCATTTTGCAGCCTTACAACCAAGCATGCTGTCAAATTCCACATCCACAGCCACTCTGAGTAACCAGATCTTTAGGCTTTAAGCACACATTCATGTGAACATGAACCAGTGAACTGCAAAAGTGCAATGCTCAACAACAGACTGGGTTTGCAAAGCTCCAGTATTTAAACCTCTTGGAACATGGAAATGTCTCTACAAAGGTGGAAACTGAGGGGCTGGGATTTCCCAAAAGCAGTCAAGGAGAGGGTGCCAGTGCCCCGTACCGTGCGTTGCCATCGTATCCAGCAAAGATCCACAGCTTGTCACTGTACACTGTGGCACCATGAGCTGACCTGGCCACTGGCAACCTGCAAGGAAGAAAATGCAGACAACAATCTTCCCTCTGCAGCTGCAGAGGGGCTGCAGAAGGATCTAAGAGCTAAAATGCACGTGTAAAAAGAAGAATAAAGTCCCCTACACAAAGCTGTTTCTGCCATGTGCCTTTCAAACACTGAGTGAGCCTCTCAAGGCATGTATTAGTTTTGCACTCTGCTGTCTTCGATGGAGAGAAACTACCTTAATGTAGACAGGAAAAAAAAAGAAAAAAATCCCACCTAATTCCTTGTCAAGACTCAAATACTCTCAGAGTATTTTGCATAAAGTAGTTAAATAAAGCACCACTGGTAGAGCAAGGTGGCAATCAGCTCTGGCTATGAACATCCCACACGTGTTCCCACAGATTAGGCAGGAGAAACACAGAAACGAGACCAGGAGGGAGCTCAGGATGCTCATTTGGGGTCACTCAGGGTTCTTCCCAAGATGTAGCGCCCACAATGAAAGATCAAGCCTATGACTCCTCTTCCACAATCTTTGTTGTCTTAACTAAATCAGCCAGGTTGAACAAACCTGTGATGCCACAAGGCATCTGTTGGCTTGTCTGAGGTCACTGTGTAACATGAACACTAACTCTGGGGAACAACAAGCAAAATGTGAGTTTGTAAACGGAGTAAGAATTGCTCTCCAAAATGTCCCAAGTTACCAGAATTAACCAGAAAGGGAAATTACTAATACAGTCTCTGTTCTGAAATATAATGTGCTCATCAGAGGTGAGCAACTGTAACACAAGAATGGACGGGACATTCCTCATCCCTCTCCACAAATCACAATAACAAATGCTCCCTTCCCTCTCCTCACTGAAATCAGCATTCCAGAAGCTTCAGCCATGTATAAGACTGCAGGTAAAGACACCACACAACCCTTACTGGGGAGTGGTAAACACAGAAATGTTTGGGGTAGAAAGAGGCCTTAAAGCCCATCCAGTCCCACCCCCTGCCATGGCCCAGGTTGCCCAGGTTCCACTAGCCCAGGTTGCTCCAAGCCCCATCTAACCTGGCCTTGGACACTTCCAGGGGTGGGGCAGCCACAGCTGCTCTGGGCACCCTGTGCCAGGGCCTCCCCACCCTCACAGCCAAGAATTCCTTCCCAATATCCCATCTAACCCTGCTCTGCCAGTATGAGGCCATTCCCACTTATCCTGTTCAGGCCTTTGTAAAAAACACTAAAAATTGGATCACAATCACTGTCAGAAATGGCATTCTGAAACGTGCACAGACTCAACTTTAGGAAAGTGTTAGTGATTTTGATTTTCCTTGAACACTGAATCTCAGGAGCCCTTTTCTTCATAAGGGATCCACAATCTACAAGCTGTTCTTGAAACTGAAACAATTCAGAAAAAAAAAAAAAACAAACTCCTTTTGCTCCCATTCCTTCTGTCATGGACCTGAAACACGAAGAGGGGATTTTGGACATATTTCCATTATAGTGCATTCTGGAATGGAGGCCTTCCAAAAAAACTCCTGTAGAACCAAAAAAGTTAATTGAGAAAGCAGAGCAGCAGTCATGCTGCAGCCCTAACATCAGCACTGTAACTAGGTCTGACTGTGCCATGTGAAATGATGCCAAGCTACCCTGACTCCCCCCAAGCATGAGGCAATGATACCAGCTCTTACCTTCCCTCAGTCTTCCACTCTGTCCACTGCCCGGTTGCAAACTTATACTCAAAGAGGTCATTTTTATTCTTCAGGTTAGAATTGGAATAGATATCTCCAGTATAACCACCTGGACAACAAGAATTCCATTAGACTCCCAGGCAATGGAGCACACACGCTCCCAGGCGTTGCATTAGGAGAAACTTCAGATTGCATAAAATGTTTGGCTAATGGACTACTACAGAAGGAGACTTCTCTTTCACTCCTTCTTCTAAAGAATCATTATGATAATGAGCTTCAAGTTGTCTTTAAACAAAACAGCACCATCTTTCCAAATTAAAGTTGAAATCATAGCCATGAAAAATACTGGATTTGCTACTGGATGAGATCTTTGACACCTCCTAAAGATCCCTCACTCTTTTTCCAAACCAGTAGAGCAGCACATCCACCACTTGCAGTACGACCTGCTGCTGCCTTACCAAAAACGAACATGCTGCTCCCATAGACCACGGCGGAGTGGTGGTACCGTGGTGCCGGCGGCGTCCCCGTCGTGAAAGCCCTGCACGGGTTACAACAGCAGCAGTCAAACACTCTGGTTGTACCTTGGCTACCCAGAGCTACTGCGCAGACTCAGAAAAGAAACAACTGTTAGAAGTTATTCTTTTGTTCCCCAGTGTTTCCCTGGTTTTGGATAGTTGATTGCACTAAGATTTTATGGAACAGCAATATAGTATAGATGGTTACAAACATGCTGCTCCTGAAATCTATTTGGCAGAGCTGCAAAGTGAGACACAGGTGAGATAAGACAGACTGCCTACTGCAGAGCAAAGGAGCCAAGAAAGGTGTGAGGAGCCCTGGCACCTTCCCTGGCCCACGGAGTGCAGCACACCCTGTCCCTCTGCCCTCCCACAGGCCGCAGGAACAGAGCTGACCCTGGTCCTCTCCCTCGGCGCGCCGCCCGGCCTCCCCTCGGGCAGGATCGATAAGCCAGATGGCCCAGCACACAGCAGGCCGGCAGGGAGCAGCTGTGACAGTGCTGGGCGGAGGTGACACTTCCTCTCGGGTGCTCAAGTAGTGCCACAAACTTCTACACCCAGCCCGAGGTGCTGACGGAAGCTGCGGCATGTCCCGGCCCTGCCAGCGACCAGGGATGGCGAGGGGCCGCGCTGCCCACCTGCACCACGAGCAGTCCTTCACGTCGAAGCGCAGCAGATCGTTCAGCATCGTCTTCCTGCGGGGAGGGACGGGAGAAGCGACTGAGCCAGGCCGGGGGTGGGACAGGGGCGGCCACGGACCCTCAGCCCTGCTCCCCTCACACCCACCTCCCCTCACACTTCGTTCCCCTCACACCCACCTCCCCTCACATCCCGTAGCCCCCACACCCATCTCCCCTCACACCCACCTCCCCTCATACTCACCTACCCTCACACTTCGTTCCCCTCACGCCCATCTCCCCTCACGCCCACCTCCCCTCACATCCATCTACCCTCACATCCACCTCCCCTCACATCCCATACCCCCCACACCCATCTCCCCTCACACCCACCTACCCTCACACTTCGTTCCCCTCACGCCCATTTCCCCTCACGCTCACCTCCCCTCACACCCAGCTCCCCTCAACAACCCCGGCGTTCCCGGCTCCCCTTACCCGTTGTCCCCGCCGAACACGTAGATCGCATCCCGATAAGCCACCACAGTGTGTTTGCTGCGCCTGCGGGCGGCATGGACAGGTCAGCGGCGCCGGGAGCCCCCCTCCAACCATCCCGTCCGCTCCCTAGCTCACCGGGCCCCCACGAACTCATCGCAGGGTGGGAGGCGGCGCCAGCGGTGCACGGTCTCGAAGGGCCCGAAGTTGAGGGTGAGATACTCGACACTGTCCGAGCAGCTGTGGTCGAAGTCCACGCTCGGGGCCACCTTCGAGCGCCCCGCGCCACCCGCCGGGGCCGCGGCCGCCGCCATGGCCCACGCCTGCCCCCTGGACTACAGCTCCCAGCGTGCCCCGCCACGCGCGCCCGCTTTCCGGCGCGCTGCGGTCCAGCCGTCAGACCACAACTCCCGGCGTACATCGCGTCCGAGGCGCCGGCCTTGCAGCCGCCAACCCTGGACTACAGCCCCCAGCATGCACCGCTAGACGGGAGGGGGGGCCGAACGCCACTGGGGAGCCCGAAGTGCCGCGTTCGAGGCCGGGCCGGTACCGGCGCTGCCCGGGTAAAGACGGGGAAGCCAGGCAGGATGCTATATTACTAGGGTTATTTGTTCATTCAAAAACAGAACAGTATTGATGAATATGCATAAAGTCTCATTCCAGGGTCCGAGCTGGGCGGATCGCTGGTCAAACGCGGTCCGTGGGGTCGGAGCTGCGCTGCTCGCCTCAGGGAGCGAACACGGCCCGTTCATCCCCACAGAGTCCTGAGCGGATATGTGTGCCAGGCACCAAGGCAGCAGTGGATGTGCCCTCGGCTGTGCAGTCCCCCACAGCCCATCCTTGGCTTTTCCTTAGTTTCTGTTTCCTAACATGGTGCCAGTCACCTCTATGACTGTTAGTTTAGTTTCTTCGCAACAGCAGACAAAACAAGCGGTGCTGCACCTCAAAACCAGAGCTCAGATGCTGCTTCACAGAATCCAGCAGTTTCCATCCTGAGCAATTGCTGTGTGACTGGTCTGAGGGTTTTTTGGCACAATTCCTGCAGCAAACACAATCCTTGTATAAAGACACACCACAGAGCGAACCTTCAGAATTTTATTAGGAAAGATGACAGTGGTTAAGCAGAAAAGCAGCGCAGTCATGACCATCAGCAGGACTTTGCTGAGGTCCTTCAAACCATCTCCCTCGTGCACTCTCAGATCCTCTCCAGCCTCTTCCTAGGGATTGCTTGAGTCAGAGTATTTCTTGCCCAGACCACCCTGCACAGGGTGAGGGTGCTGGCAATAGCTGCTGCACAACCACACCATCCCTGTGCCAATCCTGTCCCTCAGGCTGGTCCCAGGCTCCAGCTGCCATGCAGCAGCACCCTGCCCAGCCAGCTCAGGCTGTATCCGAGCTGAGGATGAAAGAGGGAGAGTGCAGAGCACCAGTTCAGCCAAGAAGAACAACCTTCCCACTTCTGAAGCAATCTGTAAGGGACACAGAGCCTTTTTTTTTGTCCATCTGTGCTGTGGGAAACTCAGGTAAGTGAATCTTTACACAAAGAGACAATGCCACTTATCCCCCCATCCTTCCCTTCTCACACTCCTTGAAAAAGCACTGATAACTGCAAATCAAAGCTGGTTTTGCCCAAAACACAGATGAGCTCCAGCAGGAACATGGCACTGACCCATCCATCTTTTGGCACTTACAATGACACAGACACCTTTAGATGTTTCAGTTCAGTGTCAGTACTAATGTCAGCCTCATTTTTCATGGACTTGTTTCAATCCACCCTCTGACCTGGCTAAAGCCCCCCTGAGGTACAGGATTCCAGCTCCCACTGGAGCACACATGAACCCCAGCAGCACCTCTGTGAGCCCAGGCTAAGCAGCCTTCAGCTCAGTGTGCTGATTGCTCCTGACACCCTGAACACACCTCGATGCTTCCACACATTTGGCATCCACTTTTGTCCAAGTATGGATGGCTGGGTTTGTGCCTTTGTTGCTGACACACAGCAAAGAAAGCTGGTCCTGCCTCTTCCCAGAGCTGGGACCAATTCCTGTAAGGACACTCCTGATCCTTCTGGAACAGCCATGTGCACACACCACTGTGGCCATCAGCTTCTTGGTGGGTTTTCAAAACTGCACTGTTTGGTTTAACTTGTTGGCCCTTTCAGTGGAAGCTGAGAGGCAAAGGCCTCAGAACAAAACTCCTACTGGACTGTTATGAGTAGAAAAGTTGTCCATTTTTTTAAAGGTTGCAGAGCTCACAAGTTAAACCAATTGCTGCCAAGTTGGACTTCTATTTGTTGTTAATAATTTCATGTTGTAATCCCCTGTTGTTAAGTTTTCCTTCAATTACCTGTTCTTGATAGTTAGAAATCCCCCTTTGTCGAGTATCACCCTGCTGCTCCCTGGAAGATGGCACTCAGGACTGTGAGGAGGTGACATTGGAGTTGGCAAGCAAATGAGGAAACCCCTCAGCAAATCTAGCTGGAAAAACCACTAAAAACAACGAGCCACCATGGAATTAAGAGATCAAAGTGATGTCTAGACATCAAGAACAGAATCCAGTATCTGCTGAGACCCTTTTTACCTCTCACCCTAACCTAAAACGATGTCAGCTAGACAGAGGACCCTGAATGTCAGACTGAAAAACTGGGAATCTCCTGATGCTCTCGTGAGGATGGAAGCCCCAGCTCTGCCCACAGACCAGTGGATAAAGCTGCACTTTTCCTCCTCCTCTGTGCCACTCCTGGAACAGCAGCAGCATGAGCGCGACCCATCGGTTCTTCCCACCCGAGCTGATTTTTAATAAAGGCATTAAAAGGAAAAAGATCTCCTGCCCTATTTATTTCATGGACTGTATGACAGGAGGGTCAGGGCACCCCTTTTGTTACATGTTCTTCTAGACCAGAGAATCCCCAGGGAAGAAAGACACTGAGACTCAATGGTGTGGGAAGAGCTTGTACCTTATTAGACACATAAAAATCAGGCTTCAGACTCTGCATCTTATAGAGTTAGTTAGGCACTCAAAGAATTGAGAATGGCTCAGAGGAGTCTGCAGGGGATGGGGGGGTTCCCCCCTGGCACAAGGTGAGACCAGTGAGAGACAGAAGCACTCCAGGTTATGGGGGTTTTGATACAGTGTCTAAGCAAATGATTCCACAAAGGAACAGCAAGTGCCTTTCTTAAAAGGAAACTGTAATGGCTCAGCCCATTTTAAGCAGCAGATACACACAGCACAGGACTCCCTTTCTGTCCAGGTGGCTCCCATGAAACACCCAAACATCCTCTGGCAGCACATACAGAACGTGTGCTAAAGAGAAATATGTCTTTATAAAAAGTGACTTCAGGAAACAAGCACAAGTTCCTTTTAAATCTGTTTTATAAGAAGGATACCAATGTACATTTTAATAGTTTTATTTCATTTTCCCTGAAAGGGAACCAAAGGCAGAGAGGTGTTGTGAGATACATCACACTGTTCTCATGGGGAAATCAATTTGCAAATGTTACTTTACCACTCTATAAAAATACACACAGGAGTGTGAAAAAAGCAAAGTAGTTCAGAGTGGCTGTCATGGAGCAAATCTGTTAAATACAATCAGTTCTTTTTTTTCCCCTAAAAACTGTGGCTCCTTGTGTTCCAGAAAACCAGTCTTTCATAGCCACATGCCACAGGAACAGAAATGTAAGTGATGGCTTCCTCTGAGCATGTGCACACACAAGTGTTAGTGAAGAACTGCTCCCATGGGAGATGTGAGCAACAGAGCCCCATCCACACCAGGAAAGAAGAAACGCACTCAGGTTCATTGTCTCAGCTTCCCCTCCAAACTCCTGTGAACTGGCTCCATCCCACCCAGGCAGCTCTGAAAAGAGTCTGTGGTTCTAAAAAAGAAGTCAAGTCACGTTGTAGGATCAAGATATTTACCCTGTGTCAGGTGAGGAGGAACAACAGCCAAGAGGAACAACCTTCCCACTTCTCAGGCAATCCGTAAGTGACCCGGGTCCTTTCTCTGTCCAACTGTGCTGTGGGAAACTAAAAGTGCCTCTTCACAGGTAGAGACAGTTTCCTTTTAAAAATATTAAGGACACATTATTTTTTATCTTTAAGAACTTCCTGGAAAGTTACTGTGGAAAATGAAAGTGCTCCTGTGGTGAGACCAATGTGCAATGTCCTTGCTGCTTTCTCAGGATTCCTCTCCTTAGCATCCTTAGATGTGCGTTAAGATGAGGCTCAAAACAAGGAGGCCATTGTCGACCTGAAACAAGGCAGGCAGACACTGGAAGATGTTTTATGTCCTATCATAAAACGTGGAATTAGCCAAAAATAACCTATTGTTCAGATCTGGCAGGTGTGGTCTCTGAAGTGGCTCTATATCCCGATGGCCTGCAGCACTCGCTTCTCGTTGTCGTTGAGGTGGTCAGAGAACATGGCATAGCAGGGCTGCTGTGCAAACTGGCACAGGAAGTCGGTCAGATAGGCCTGGGAGGGACAGAAACACCCTGTGAGCACCACCCTCCTGGGAAATCCTGCTGCTTCCACCTGGCAGGACACATAGCCCAGCCAAGTAACACCCTTGGGAACAGAAAGGAGCGTGCAGGAGGAGGAGTGGAATCAGAGAGAAGGGTTGGAGCAGAGGAAAAGGGTGGGAGCAGAGGGAAGGGCCCATCAACAGCTGCAGGTGGTGGGAAAAGCAGGAGCAAATGGTAACACAGGGGCTGACTGGGTGGGAGCATCTCCAAATGGAGTATGAAATTTTGTATGTTCACTCTCCAACCTACTCCTGACTGTGCAGCTCACAGGTAGAAAAGTCTCATCTCCCTCTGTTCAAAGAGTTTTGTTCATTCACATTTCCATATTATAGATATTAATGATAAGGAAAAGTAGCTCCAGAAGTTCTTGGGACACCTGGCCCTTTCAAAGTAATTTCAATTAACAGAGTGCCTTCTGGATGACAATAACTGGTGTTTCCAGTGCTTACCTATTTGTTAAAGTACAACATCAAAAAAATTAAAGTTTATAGAGAATGATTGGAATCTGATAAAACCCCTCATTCTAAAGCATCACCTGGAGATCTATTTGGTAAAGAGGGTCCTTTAATGCATCTGGATCATCCTCTTCATCATCTTCATAGTAATCTTCATCTGTCAGAGGCAAATCAGCAGGTTTTAACATCAAAAAGAGCAGAGTATCTCAGGAAATTTTCTATTAAGCTACTGAAACCCAAGGATCCAAAAGTAAATAGTTTCAGCACTGCTGGGAAAGAGAAAATTGTATCCAGAATATTCTCCTTTAGGTGATGTGATAGAAACCACTGAAGCCCAGAAGCAGGGCCAGTGGAGGCTCGAGTGACACACAGGTGAGCCAAGCACACAAGGGACACTCCCAGGCAGGTTTGGCAATTCCAGGCACCAGGATCTTCTGCCTTAATCCCATGTGAGGGTGACACTTTGCCAGTTCTGAGCTAATGTGAGCAGCATCCCTCACTGTTTCCCTGTAAAGTTCTCCCTTCTGAGGCTACATGAACCTGAGGGATGATGCCCCCACTCATCTCTTCATGCAGCACTTGCTCCTCAAGGTCTCTCCACAAACGAGCTCACCCATCCCTAGGACACCACCACGCTGAGGTCACACCTACACCTTGAGCAGCAATTTTCTCTTTAGAAGAAATACCTGCAGGAACCTCCCAGGTGTGAAGCCTGTGCAGTATGTGAACTCCCAGGTGATGTTATTTATAAGGCAGCAATTTAATCCCCATGTTGCTCAAAGCCATGGCTTCTCCAGAAAGTCCTTATTCACAATCCCAGAGCAGAATTCCTTCCCCATGCCTGCAGCCTTTGTTCTGCTGCTGGCAAGGGAAGGAAACTTTGACTAGGATGTCACCTACTTGATTACTGCTTTGAAGAAGGACTTTCAAGCTGTTACTCACCATACTTGTTTGTGGAAAGAATATCTGACAAGAACTGTCCTGCTAAGCCTTCATCTTCATCCTCATCTTCTTCCTGATCCTCCCACATATCATTTGAATCATCTGTTTAGAAAAAGAAAGTTCTAGAAATGATCCAAATCCAAGAGGTCCAAGAGGTTTGTGATCACTCTATAGGGGACTGGAGTTTGTAGGCAAACACAACTCTGCCTGTGTGGGTGGATGAAGAGAAACACCTACAATCCTCCTTATCCTTCTGGAATGGTTCCAGAGCTGGAGCCAAGCAAAAGGCAACACCAAGAACAGATACTAGAAGTAGGAAGAAAGGCAAACCAGATACACCATGAAAGGGTAATTTTATTTGCACATGGTCAGATCCCAAAAGAATTTTTAGGTCTAAGGATACACAACACTGACTGATCTTATTCTCCCATTTTATTTATTTTTACCTGGAAGAGATTGGTAGCACTTAAATACAGCACAGGGAAGGAAGAGATGTTGTCCTAATGATGAACTGCACAACAAAACAAGAGATCTGGAGAGGGACTTTGACAAAGAGGAATGGCTTCCCACTGCCAGAGGGCAGGGTTAGATGGGATATTGGGGAGGAATTGTTCCCTGTGAGGGTGGAGAGGCCCTGGCACAGGGTGCCCAGAGCAGCTGTGGCTGTCCCTGGATCCCTGGGAGTATCCACAGCCAGGCTGGACAGGGCTTGGAGCAGCCTGGGATAGTGGAAGGTGTCCCTGCCATGGCAGGGGGTGGAACAGGATGAGCTTTAAGGTCCTTTCCAACCCAAACCAGCCTGGGATTCTGTGATTCTATGAACTTACCCCTCTGGACCACTATTCAAGCCTTTGCAGGATACATGATTTACTGTCACAAAGTTCCTATACCAGAAATTCTTCTCAAGAGAAGATCAAGTAGCTTTAAGCCATGCAAAGTGTAAAAGCAAACCCAGTATTTTACCTTGGCTCCAATCTGCAGTTGTCTGTCTAGATGCATTTGCTTCCATGGCATTAGAGAGTTCATTTATTATTAATTTTAAGATTTTTACTAACAAAGGAATGTTTGTCCAGCGCTCAGGATCTGTAAGAGAAAAAAACCCACATATTTATGTTGCTTTTAATTAAAAGTTATAAAACAGGCCCTTTTTTGTTGAGGTGGGGTTTTTTATTAGGGAGGCTGGGAGAGAAAACCAAATGACAAAAAAACCCCCAAGCTTCTTTCCATATACCCTCAGAGCTACATTCCCAAAGATCTCAATGCAGTATCAACCTTGCATGTTCTGAGTGAGGAGGAGGGGCAGGGGGAAAATCTTCACAGCTCAATGAACGTGTGACTCTGCTCCTGCAGGCTGCTTAAGAGAGTCAGCTGGAGCCAACCTTTCCTTCCTGAAGTCCATTTGCACATCCACCAATGCTTTCATGTCAATGAGCAGTGCATGCTCCCAGGCATGGCTCTGCCCCTTCTGAGGCCCTGTAAGCTCCAACTTTTCCTTACTAGTGTTCCTGCAGGGCTCAACTATTCCACAGGGACAGCCAGACAGTATATTTGCCCTTAACTACAAAACTAAAGATCCTATCAAATAAAATCTGGGAGCATTAGTTTTAACTCTCACTAATGCTAGTATTAATCTTTGTTTAACTCAAATGCTGGCAATTGCCATTTTTCTCTCTGACCTTCATTGGTTTGGTTTTTTTAAGCCAAGATTAATCAGGCAGCAAGTGATTTGTGACTACCACTCACCTCATAAAATCCCTAGTGCTTGCCCCTATTCATCTCCTTAGCTGTCACCTTAGTCCTTCACTGCATCACTGCAGATCCCAGGTCCATGGCAGCTCAAGGAGCACTGACTGTCTGGAGAGGCTCCCAGTTTGGATTTTACAGCCTCCACATCCCATGCCACCACTGGGCACACAGGAGCTCTAGCACAGCAAGTGGCACAACCAAGGTCTGACTGATGGCTGAGCAGCCCCTGAGTGTCCTCCCCCTGGAGCTCAGTCCTCAGGAAAAACTGCCCAGGGCTCTGCACTAATTTAAAAGATTAATCTCAACAGCAACCTCCAGTCAAAGACCTTGGGTTCAACCTATTAAAAATAAGACAAGTCTTATGCAGGAGACTGGTCAAGTTTCCTTAAAAGAAATCTCTAACTTGTTGAATCATTGCTTTTTGTGAATGAGTCCCATTGAAAAAGACACCCCTTTGTTTTAAACCTCTGCATGCACTAAAGACACTTTCAGAGAAGCTACCAGGCATCCAGAAATATCAATTCTGTCTCATGATGCAAAACAACAGTGAAGAACTCCCCATCCCATAATTACCTCATCCAGTTATATTAAATCAGACATCAGGAGTCCTCCAAACCAGTCTCTGGCAGAATTAAGGTAAATAGATACAGGTATATTAAGTACCTGATGTATGAATTAGCTCTAAAAACCAACACATGCCTTCTGCAGGAGCTATCTCCCACAGCTCTGTGTGACCTGCCAGACCTATTTAAGGCCTTTCACAGCATCTACTTACAGAAAAAAGCCCTGTTAAACACAGCAGAATGATTACTCACTTTTGGCCGACTTGGATCGTGTCCGAATTCCCTCATCCATATTGAATATTTCTTCTCCCTTCACCCTGATGTCCTGGAGTCTCTTGTCATCTGTGTTGATGCCATACTGCAGGAGTTTGCACAGTGCTACAGAGCTGGGAGCAGAGAATAGGAAAATTAGAGATCAGAATTTCCCTGAACTGTCTGATTTTCACAGCCCCTCTCTAACAGGGAACACAGCCCAGAGCAGACACCCCAATGCCCTCTCTTCTGCATCTTTGCCAAGAACAAGCATGACAGAATTTCCCCATGTCTTCTGTTTTATGTCAGCATCTGAAACTGGACTCGGCTCCTGACCTGCACAGCAAGCTGGGCACTGCTCAAGCTTTGGATTTAGCACCAGCAGCAGTCCAGACATCCATCCACACACACATTAAAGGTTCTTCCAGGTCAGAAGGGCCACCAGGTTAAACGAGCCCCTGCAGCACC
Organism: Molothrus ater; assembly: GCF_012460135.2. Lineage (NCBI taxonomy): Eukaryota > Metazoa > Chordata > Aves > Passeriformes > Icteridae > Molothrus > Molothrus ater. The sequence goes on from NC_050502.2 coordinate 1,162,704, forward strand.
ATGTGCACATGAGGGTGGAATTAAGAGAAAAGCAGTGGCAGCAAAGCAGTAATTTGGCTGATCTGTAGCAATGATCTGCCCCCTTTCTCCAGTCTCAGTGCTCATTTTCACTTCTGGTCCTTCACAGCTCTGCCACACTCAGACCTTCCAGCTTGCTCCTCCCCTTTACATGTTCTTCCCATCTCTGATCTCACATTTCCACTCCACACTTCAAACCTTCTCCAGCTCCACACTGTTTTCAAGCACACTGAGGATGATGCTGACTACAGGTCAAGGTTGACAATCTATGCTTGGCACCCCCAAATCTCTCTCCCTCCTGGCTCCACAAATCTCAAACTGAAGTTTTGGAGTTCTGTGGAACTCTTTTTGTGCTTTCACTTCTCACCCTCTCTCTCTCCCACACTATGGCTCTCACTTCTGCTGGTTTGGACCCAGGTCTTACCTGCTGCCTCAAGCTGCCCAAAGTTTTCCCATCATTTCATCAAAACCCCACAGCCACTTCTTCAACCTGCCCCCAGTGGCTGGGACTGTGCACACAGGAGGTGTCAGCTGCCTTCAGGGCCCTTCTATTAACCCTGCTCCTCAGAGCAGGCCCTGCTTTTCCTCAGGACACAGAAACTCCAAGCATTTACTAATGAGGTAAATGTCACCACAACCAACCAAGTCCAAGTGTTCAATACAGTGTGGAGCCCTGTTACATCACCTGTACACAAACATTTCTCATTTTGGACAACACAGCTCTAAGCAATCACCTTTAACCTTGTTCTCCTGGTCAGCCTTGGCTTTTCCCTGTGCCATAAGCCTCAAGAGATGCTGCTGACAGGCCTGCACTGTCAAAATGTGGATAAACCACCAGGCTTAGGTATGAAACCACCAAAATGTGACCAAAAAGAGCACTGGATCCCCAAATCTGCTCCTTGTCCTTCAGGATTATTCACTAATTTCCATTTTGAACCTGCTTTTTCTCATTATTTATTTCACAGGCTATTTGACAGCCCATAACAATGACATAACAACACGCACTAATAAGTGACTTAACACACCCTAAGAGTGGTCTGTGAGGCTTCATGATTCCAGAAAAATCTAATACAGCAGCTGTGACAAAATTTAAATGAATACAGAGCATCCCATGCTTTGGAATACAGCACTCAGTCTCCAACAGAACACAAACATGCCCCCACAGCAAAAGGGAGAGAACACTGTTGCAATTGATTTCTCGATCAACTTTTAAAAGATCAATAAATCCACAAGAAATCACCAAATTCTCTTAGGAAACCCTCTACAACACTCCAGAAATCTGCAGTACTCTACAAAGGCAATTCCATGTGTGGAAGTTCTTCTCATCTCATTCACAGAAATTCAATCCCAAAAGCAGCCCCGTATTTGCAGGAGCCATCCCCTTCCCCCTCGTGTCTGTTCCATCACAGGAGCACCAGGAGCACTGCTGGGAAGATCAGAGCTTGCTCCAGTTAGCACAGCTCTCCTGAGCACAGCTGACAGTGCAGGGAGTTCTGCCCAATGCTGGCACCCACTGCTCCCACGTGAGCCAGCTCCCCTTCCCTGACCCAGCACTCAGAGGCAGAGGATAAGGGCAGCTAACAGGAAGATCTGTGGCTCCCACCTGACTTTGCCTTCATACTGCCCATAGAAGAGGTGCTGCCTGCTCATCCACTCGGCCATCACAAACTCCAAGGCAGGCTTGCCAGTGGGGCCAGGCAGGCTGCACAGGAATTCCAGGAGGGGCTCCAGTTGTGAGTGAACCAAGTGAGCAAACACCATGATCAGGGACTGCAGGAGGAGAAAGGCAATGTTAGTTGTACATAATTTAATAGCTGGAAATGTTTTATCAAATATTGAGGAGCTGGAGTGAAGCTGAAGCTCCCTGCAGGAGTGAAGGCTGTGCTTACCAAACCCAGGAGAAAGAGAAAGTACAACCAGCTGCAAAACACTGTGCTCCAAATGCAGGAAATAAACACCAGCACATCATCACTCAGCAGCACCTTCCCAATTCTGAATGCATTTTGAACATGATTTTAGGGAAAGAACTACAACTTTTGAAAAGGTTTCATTACAACATGCAGTTTTTGACTCCTAAAGACCAGGGCAGAACTCACTTGCTGTGTATGTCTAAATGTCAGCCTCCCAGCCTGAGGCATCTCTGTAGCCCTCCTCAGGAAAAAGCTGCCATCTCCAGAGGACCATCTTCCAGGCTAACACAGGGAAGAGATCCAGCACTGCAAAATGCTTGGCTACAAGGGCTGCAGGGGACTGCTTCAGATTTAAACTTCTGGATCTTTTAAATCCAAAACCAAACGAAGTGAGAGCCATTCCAAACAATTATCATCAGTATATCCAGGGGTAAAAAATCCTAAAGCAGGTGAGATCTGCTGACATTGAAATGGCAATTGTGGTATCACAGGCTGGCTTGAGAAATGTATATTCAAAAATCAGATAAATAAGATAAAATTGTTAGAGCAGAGTGAAGCTCAGCTGAGTGCTGCACTGGGGGCAGAGATGGGATCTTGCTCAGCAGTGCCAGCAAAATGTCTTCCCCCAGCTGCTACCAAGGAACCAGGGCAGTCAGCATGAGCTGTTTTACATTGAGGGCACAGACAAAAAAAGACAGGAGAGAGAATGAAGACCACTGGGAAAAAAATCACTCCAGAAAACTGTGTCACTACAAGTAGGTCAAGGCTAGAAGAGATGGTGATGCTCTTTAGTGGGCTCACTCAGGCCAACTATGTCTCCCATCCACCAAAAGCTCATCTTGTCTCAAGTCCCAGGCATCTATCCATGGTATACAGAACAAATCCACTCAAAACCACATACAGCCTTTGCCATAACGTCCCTACTGAGGCAACTCCTACCCCTCCAAAGAGGGCTTGCAAGTACAAGGGCATGAGGGACTACTGAAGGTACATTACAGCTTATCCAGGAGAATCTTGCTTACCACATAACCTGACCAAAAAATTTTGGACCTGAGGAAGAGCGTGGAGCTGTGTCACAGGAGGGTCAGGTTGGGTATCAGGAAGTTTCTTGTCCCAGAGTGGTCAGGCACTGAACAGGCCCCCAGGGAATGATCACACCCCCAAGGCTGCCAGAGCTCAAGGAGTGTTAGGACAGAGTGAGATTGTTGAGGTGTCCTATGCAGGGGCAGGAGCTGGACTTAATGATTCTTTTGGATCCCTTCTAAATCAGGAAGTTCCATTATTCTCTGATCAGAGTAGGCATTTTCCTGACTATTTCAACAGGATACACAGACCCACCAATTGCATGAGCCGTAAATAAACAGGCATGAAATGAAAGAAAATGATGAGTTTCTTCTCCTGGTGCTTCTCCCCACTCTCCTGGGTGCCAAACCTGCTCACCTGCATCACACTAAGCGTCTCTGCTTGCTGCATTTTACTCAGGATGGCTCTCAGGATCTGGTCCAGATTCTCTCCCAGCTCACTCCCGGCTTTTGAAATTAAAGTGGAGACCAGTCTGCCCACAAAGGCAGCGGTGAACTCCGAGGTCCGTGGGTCCAGGAGCTGGCTCACCACCTGCATGACGTACCAGAGCCCGTTGTGGCCCTGCTCGTCGTGCCACTGCGCGATCTGCTCCAGCGCCACCGACACGTACGCGCGCAGGCACTCGCCGCCGTTCTAGGGACAAGAATGGGCAGGGTGTCGGGGAAGGTGAAACAGGAAAGCCTTATAAATATGATTGTCTGGCAAAAGATTTTGAGAATATGGAAACTACAAATGAGATTGAAATGAAAGCAAGCTTTGAGATCCCTCAGTTACTGAACAACTGGAAAACAATGGTGTGGCCAGCTGAAGGTGATCCCCTTTTGATGGAACAACACCCTCTGCCTGCAGACAGGCCCAAGGGTCAGAGCAGACCCTGCCAGCTTGGCAGAAGGGGCCCAAAGAGGAGTTTGTAGGGTTTAAAATGTAACACAGTATGGTAATGTAATGATTCTTACAGGCTGTATGGAAATGCTATAGGATTTGTATCTTGTACTAAATTGGTTAGTGAGAATCAGAATATTCAACACAGAAGATTTATTGTATTGTAATGGGAACCTCACTCTCTTACCCTTTTACTCTCTTACCTTTTTACTCCCTTACTCTCTCACCCTCTCATCCTCTCTCCCCCTCTCTTCTCTCAGTCCTGCTCCAGCTGTGGCTGGCAGCTCCCAGCAGGGCCCTGCACCCAGGCCCTTTGCAATAACCCACAAGTTCCAAGCCCTGGCCTCAGAGATCTCTCATCTCCATCCGTCCTGACCGTCCTACCCCTGATGCTCCTACATAAGGGAGTGGGCATGTGGCATTCACACACTCTTTGAACATAACTCTCTCTCTCCCAGGATTTTTCCTGGAGAAGTAAAGAGAGAAGAAGAGAAAGCAATTCTTATTTCTACTTGCTGCTCCTGTTGTTTTTGTACCTGTGGACTGTGTTAGGAAGATTGTTTACCTGAAGGGATTTGTCAATTGGATTCTGCTGAGGATTGTTTTGTTTCCTTGGCCAGTTGGGTCAAAGCTGTGTCCTGGCTGTCTCAGACAGTCACAGGTTTTTCTTTAGTATTCTTTAGTGTCTTTTGTGTAGTATCTTTTTAGTATCTCTTTGGTATAATTATAATATAGTATTAATATAATACAGTATCATTTTAATAAAGCAATTGTTCAGCCTTTTGAATCATGGAGTCATTCCCAGACATTGGGGTTACCCTGCATTCAATATGGGCAGGCAGGGGAGACATGCCCTTCACCATCCCAGAACCTCCCTGAACCATGATGAAAACAAGGGGAAAACTGGTGGCACCTGTGAAAGATTTACAGGTTAGTTCTACAGACTCCAGCTTATTAACACATACACTACTCCTCACTGCCCAATCAGCAGCAATCAAGATAACTAATAAATACAACAACCTCAAGTAGCTGCAGTTTTGTGACCATCTTGGTATCTGAAGAAATTCAAAGAGTTTTTAACAAGTGAGAGGTGAAGACAGAGAAGTCTGACATGAACAAAACACAGCTCAGCAGCTAAGCTGCAGTCCTTTTGAATTCTTCTAAGCACAAAGATCCAGCAAAGCAACCAATGTGCAGGTCTACAATTTCTTCCTGCTGGTCTCTCACCTATTCTTACTGGTTTGTTGTTTAGGCAAAGACCACGTTGCCATGGTCTGTATTCACATGGCAAAGAGTAGCTGCCACTATGGAACTCCTTACATAAGGAATGAAACCATCCTTGTTATTCATATGCCAGTTAGGAGCTGGAATGGAAAGGCTTCCTGCACTTCTAGCCTCTGATGCTTTTTCCTTCTTGCCAAATACTCCAAAGACATCAGGCCATAGCCAAGCCTGCAAGCACAGCTCAGGCAGTGCTGATGCTGGAGATGATTCCCTGCTTTCCCTCCATCCCATACCTGGCTCAATCAAAAAGAAGTTTGCCTTCCCCTTCCCTCATAAATGAGTACAGAAAGCTTCTAGAGTAGGAGGGCTAGGAGGGTTTTTGCTGTCCTGTGCCTGTGATTGTTCCTGAAGAGAGCCCCTGCCATTACCAGGTGTGATAAATGTTATGGGGGCAGAAAAGCATTACAATTTGCTTGGTTGTTTGGTTTTGGCTTTTTTTTTGTGTTGTTGGGCTTTGGTTGGTAGGTTTTTTTAACATGGTCCAGTGCACTAAAATAGAAAAAAACATCCAGGCTGCTGCCTTTCTCACTGTAATTCTCCACATTCAGGAATAATCAGGAGAAGTCACTGCAGGCCCTGAACAACAGGACTTTCATGGTAAACTGGAGGTGACAGAGGCTCTGAGGGGCTGCTGATACAGCCCTGCAATCCTCCCCCTCCCCAAGTGTCACCAGCCTCCCCCTCCCCACAGCAGTACCTGCATAGTAGCATTGTCATCTGTGTTCAGGCTGCACTGTGCCACTGCAGGGAATGCCTGGCAGATGAGGAGCTGGGACAGAGGGGGCTTTGTATTCCTCACAACTGTGGTCAGTATATCAATAGAGGTCTGAAAGGAAAGCACAAACTGTCACAGCAGCAGCCACAGAACTTGAAGTCAGCACTACCCACCCCTGCTGCAAACATCAAAGGTGTGAACTGCAGGGATGTGGCCACTGCTGCAATCACACCCTGAACTCACAGTCTAGAATCATTTTTAAATGCAAGGACCCTGGAGTCACACACCCAAGCATCACTGCTGTGAGCTGCAGAAGTTCCCAAGACAGTGCCCACATCAAGAGCAGTGTCACCACTCAAACAGGGCAAACAGATGCATGCTAATCAGAACTGCTCTAGCTGACTTGTTCCATTTTGATTATATTGATTTAAATTTATCTTAATTACCCATAAGCAATTATTACAGTCACACCAATTAAGACATTATATGCATATTGATACGGATGTTTATGGATTTAATTCCATACAACCATTCTACACAGTCAATGCTCCATCTTTTATTAAGGCACCTGTATAATTTATCTCAAATTCACACATATGTGATGCATAAATCAGAAAAAGCCTTAGGAAGAAATGCAAGGAAAAAGTTGTGTAGTCTGCTGGGAGAAGAGGCTGTTCCTGCTGAAAGATGGCAATGTCACAGCAAAATGACTGGGGATGATTGATAGTGTGGAGACTGGAAGAAGGCCAGAGGAGCAGTTTAAAGCAAACTTTTGGAAGCATCTTCCTGCACCTGCAGTTTGCTTCCTCCACAGAGAAACCTTCCCCAGTGACTGAGGCCACTGCTCCAAAGCATGCCCACAGCAGCCTTTCTGCCCTTTGCAGAGCAGCCACCCCAGGTGTTACAGAACAGGAACATCTCCAGCCCAGGCCATGCCCCAGCATGTAAGAAGCACTTACTGCACACAGCCCTGCTGGGATCTTGTCAGCTGGGGCCTGCATGATGCTGACAAGGGTTGGGATCAGCCTCATCTGCATTGGACCCTGGCAGGCTTCTATTTGAGCTAGCTCCTTAAAAATATCCTGGGCAAGAGAAGCAACAACAGGATCTGGAGAGAGAAAGCATCATTTACTAAAACACACACACACACATCTCAATCTTTGCCACCACGATTTTGGCTGGGCAAGGCAGCAAGTTTCCCCTCTACCACAGGAATCAGTGTTCATTCAATGACCACTGATTAAGTTTTCAGCTGCAGGATTCAACAGCAAAACCAAGTGTGCTTTGGGATGTAGGTGGAATGCATACCGTTACTGTACTTGAGGAATATTGCAATGGTGAAGGGGCAGATCTTGTTCTCCATGCTGGCTGTAAAAGCTGCATCCACCGTGCACACGATGCACAGTGTCTCCATCACCAGGTTCAGCACCTCGGAGCTGAACTGAGTTGCCAAGTGGATCAGGCCATCCAGAATGCTGGGAAGGAAAGGCTGCAACACGTGGGTGCTCTCAGAGATCTTCAGCTGGTCACAGTAGCTAGACAAGAAATGTGTGATACAAAAATACATTCCTAATTTATTGAAGTAACTTAAATATATTCCATTCTGGATAATACATAAGGGGTTCTTCCATCCTGTCCATTCTTATTCCTTAAGTTCACTCCTCTAGGACTTCTCTCCTTCAGTTGACTACTGCTTGGCCTCCCAGCAGCTCAGCAGGAAGGAGGAAAGCTCTCACCAGAAATCTTCCCTCCACATTGCACACAAAGCAGAGCTGAGCTGAGTGATGTTAAAAGCTTCTACTGCCCCTCAGTGACAGATCTCTCCTAAGAACTGCCCATTGATGGAGAAAAGGAAAAAAGGCAGGACAGACACTGCTTACAAAGTGTTTTGTTACCATGTTCTACAAGTGAGCTGGGGTGTGATAAAGCAATTTCAGGAATAACTAAGTCATAAATCTATGACTTTATTTATTCATTAACATTTCAGTGCAAATAAGACAAGGTGCTCTGTTTGGAAGTGGTGAACAGTTAGGTTTTAGCAGATTTTTTTGTGACTATTTTTTTGATTTTACACTAGTGTTCATCAAGTAGAGCAGACCTTCCTTCTGACAAAAATGGGTAAGAAAATCAAACCCCAAACACTCCTTATTGCTGTGATTGGCTCCATAGGCCTGGATGATGTCAGTCACCTTTATGGCCAAACAGGAATAATCTGGGTTTCATCCCCGTGCTTTCCAACACTCCCTAGTGCTGCTCCTCCCTGTGACCATATCCATCACAACACTTTACTGTAGCCAACCTTGAATCTCAATTCCACATTCCTTACTAGAGTTATTCTATTTTGAACCTGTTTGCATACACTTTTTAAGCTGACATCTATTTCATTCAAAGCAAAACCTCCCACAGCCCAGACAGAAATGCCACTTTAAGAAACCAGTTTATCAGTGTGATTTACATCCCTGTCCCAGGGTTTGCTTACCCCCAGATGGCTCTGACTGCAGAGATCCTGACAGAGGGGGGCTGGGTTTCATGCAATCCACTGACAGTGGCTTGCAGGAACTGCTGGATGAGCTCTGGTGACATGGCCACGGTGAAACGGCTGGCGGCCCACAGGGCCCGGCCCAGGAGGAAAGGAGACACTGCAGCAAAACAAAATACCTCAGTTGTTTCAGATTAAACTTTGTGAGTTTAAAATCACAGCTGCTTCCATCCATTATTTAAAATCTTGTCATCCCAATAGGAAAACACTGAAATGTGACACACAAGACAAGTGTGCAGGCATGCAAAGAATTTTTGTTCACGGGCAGAATCCAGTTTATTTTCTTAGTTATTTCAAAGAGTAATTCCTCATTTATTAAAAAACCTCCTCCCTTCAACTATTTACACTTGAATTTGTTCATCACTGAATAAAAGCAAAGGAAGAGAACAGAGGCTTTGCCACCAATTCCCATTTATTCAGCTCAATATTCTGTCCCCAGCTGAAGAAAGCAGCATCTTGGGGAGAAGCATTGGAAAAACAGAGCTCATACCCAGGGACCTTTCACAGATTACATTACCAGTCTGCAGCCATCACCCTGCAGTTACAGAATGGAATTCTGTGGTTCTCCAGCACCACAGAAGCAGTGGACATTCATCATCCACTCACCTGCTTGCACTCACTAAGGTATGATATATCTTTATCACACTTATTCCTGCTGCCTTTTCAGACTATAATCTCCTTACCTATCTAGGCTGGCCTCAAAGTGATGATGCTCTCTGTTCCTCAGCATCTTTACTGCCATTATTTATGCTCCTGCAAGTACTAATTTTAAGATGAGGACATAAAACACTCTGTGCAAGATGTACAGCAAGAGAAGAGCTTTGTTTTTTAAGTCAGTATCATAAAACACAACATTTCTTTGTCTGTACCATTACTGACCATTAAATGGATATCCTTGGAGAGCCATCAACACACTGACTGTGGGAGCCCTTCTAGAGCACAGCAGCTCATTTACAACCCAGTGCCACACATGTAAATGAATGTAAATATATGTAAATTGCTGAGGTTGGTTTCTTACATGCATTGCACACTTTGCACACTAGTTCTTCACCCAACATGAACACAAAGAAAAGAAAAGCTCCTTCTTTGTAAGGGGCTAAATAAGTGTTTCTTTGATGAAAAAGGAACCCAGGAATAAGTTTTTTCTACCCTGACAAATCAATGTGGACTCATCAATGCTGCTCACATTAATGCCTTAAACTTCTAAAATTTTAATTTGCAAGGACTTTTGAGGTCTGACTTTCAACAATTCCTCTGATTTTCTTGCACATTGATGTAAGATAACACAGAGAGCAAAATCCTGCTGAGTTCTCAATAACAGAATGCCATTTAGCCAGGAGCATTATTTGAATTCATGTGCTACAACTAGTGTCAGCCTCAGCATAAAACAAATGGGATGACATGGTGCAGCAGGAATTCTGAAGGCGGTTAAACAGTGCTGGTGCCTTTCCCAGGAACAGACACAAGACATCAGAACAGCTATTTCCACCCAGCTCCTCCAGGCTCATGCATCCAGCCAACAATGAGATCCAGCTGAAAGCACAGTCCCACATATAAAGGGCTTAGAGTAGAACTGGGAGCACGTGGGAACTCACAAGATTTCTTTTTTTCACGTGAGCAAGGTGCACAAGTGCATTTCCCAATCCCTCATGCACACATCAACCTGACTGATCCATCAGAGACTCTCAGTGAGAGGCAGCCAGCAGCTACTCCCAGGGAGGCAGGGTCCCACATACCTGAAAGGTTGAGGTCTGCCAGGACCACATTTGTCAGGAAGCCATGCATATCAAAGTGTATTCTCCCATTCTTCACACTGTCTGTAATTATAGACTTGACTGAGCCCAGGGCCAGCATACAGGCTTCATGTATTTTCCACCTGCAAAATAGTTCAGATGCCTTAAGACTTTTCCTCTGTCATCACTCAAGAAATAAATACATATTCTGAAGTGAAGTCACAAGTAATTTTCTGGTCTAAGCTACGACAACTATTTCCTTGATCCCAAAAGAGAATTTAAAAAAGCCCTTAAAGAGATTAACATTCACAAACTGGAAGACGGGGGCTTGGAAACTCCCTCAGGATGGGCAGCATTCTCAGTCACTTCCTAAAATATTGGTGGAATAGTTGTTACTTGTACCAATTTTGTTCTCATAATAAAAAAGAACCTCTTCCATGAAAGCTTGTGTTCCAGCCATGCCTTCATAATTTATGTGCAGAAGCACTGGGATACCCAGTACATTAAAGGTTTAAGAACATCTAAGTTTGCATTAACATTTTGTTAATTATGATGATATAGAACTTTGTGCAAATACACTTCTCCTTTGTTTTATTTGTGAAGCCAAGAACCTACTTTACAACTTCTCACAACTGAGGCAGATGGGAACCTAATGTCTGATTTTGCAGCCATTCCATTGCTGCTCATTATCAGAGGGGCTCCTCTGACACTAATATTCAAAATAAACACAAACACTGAACCAATGCCCTGTAAAACCAGGAGAGAATCACTGTGGAACAGCAGCCAGGTACTCCTGCAGTGGAGTTTTCTTCTATCCCCAAATAGCATTAAAAACTGCAACTCTGAAGTTCTAAAATTGAACACATACATCTGCATACAGCACTACTCGACATCAAGTAAAAAAAAAAAATTACCATATATATATTTTAATATATATATTCCTGAAAATTATATATATATTTACACATATATAAAAATATATATTTTATATATTTTTAAGTTAAAAAAAAATTACCATATATATATTTTAATATATATATTCCTGAAAATTATATATATATTTACACATATATATAAATATATATTTTATATATTTTTAACATATTACATATTATTTTATATATTTTTAACATATATATGTTAAAAATATATTATATATCTACATATCTATATATATCTCTGAAAATTTTATCCCAATTAACTGAGCTTGAAGTATTGCAAATTTCTCTTCTGATTTTCTATAAGTAATTATCATTTCCCATGAGATGTTTTAAGGAACATCAAGCTCTGAAGGGAGGGAGCCTTGGCACAGATGACTTGTGCTAGGAACTGCCCTAAGTACTCCCCATGAAGATTTCACCATCTGGCTCAAGAACTGCTATACTTTATTTTTCTTCTTCTAATCAGAGCTTTCCAGCTCCATCCTTGCCCCTCAGTCACATTTTCACAATTGAAATGTGATTAAATCATGGTGCTGCAGATGAGCTGGGAACCCATCCCAGCGCCATCCCCTCCCTGCCCCAGCACTGTCCCTTCCCCTCCCTGCCCCAGCACTGTCCCTTCCCCTCCCTAGCCCAGTGCTGTCCCTTCCCCTCCCTGCCCCAGCGCTGTCCCTTCCCCTCCCTGCCCCAGTGCTGTCCCTTCCCCTCCCTGCCCCAGCACTGTCCCTTCCCCTCCCCACCCCGGTGCCATCCCCTCCCCGCCCCAGGGCCGTCCCCTCCCCGCCCCAGGGCCTCACCAGTGCTCAGCACCGCTGTTTTTAGCCTGCTCAGCTTCCTGCAAATGCCTGGTAGCTGCTGCAGCCAGAGCAGTTGCACTCTCATTCTGGAAATCAGCAGCCACAGCCTGTGCACAAGGAAATGGTAACACTCATTTGTATGGACTATTAAAAGTTGGCCTTTTCTCTAAATGCCCCTCCTGAGGGCAGGTTTGATATTTGTTATTACTACTGCAGTATCTAAATGTGGAATATCTTTCATACCAGCAGGAGATCCTGAGCAGCAATTCTCACTGTGTAGGAAAATGTATCATCATCTTCATCCTCCACAAACTGCTGTGGATTGGCAGTCCAAACCTTAATCTAGAGGAGACAAAAAGGACAAGACAGCTGAGAATTCAGGACACCATCCATTAAAGGCAGCCTTTCTGTTCCCTGCAACCCGTTTTGGAAAACTACTTTCAGAATTTTTCTCTGCCATAAGAAGTCTTCATCCTCAACTGATTTTTCTTCTCATTGGAGAAACCTTTGAAAAGAAGAAACTCTCTTTGTTCTGAGCTCATCTTGCTCTTCTGCCCCTCATTTGAGATCAGAGTTTGACAGAACCAATGACTGACCAGGAATCAATGCTACCAGCTTTATTTTTAGATGAGGAATGGGAGAAGCAGATAAATCTTTTAACAGAGTGCTTGTTTTTATGCATGTCTACCTAAACTAAAAGATGATGGTTGTGACACTTGAGAGGCCAGGAGCTATGCAGAATTTCAGTACAAATTATTTCACTTGACTAGCACAATATTTTGGCTCTCACAGAAAGCTGTTTATTCCTTTCAGCATGAAAATCCTCATTTCCACAGCACATGGAAGAATGAAGGAAGAAAGCCTGAAAGAGCTGAGGTTGCTCAGCCTGGCGAAGATTCCTGGAGGACCTTGTAATTGCCTTAAAAATAAAGCCCTTTTACCAGAGCCCCAGGACAAGGGCAAGATGGCAGGTTTAGATTACAGAAGAAATTCCTTACTAAGGGGGTGCTGAGACACTGGGTAGGTTGCCCAGAGAAGTTGTGAACGTCCCATCACTGAAAGTGTCCAAGACCAGGCTGGATGGGGCTTGGAGCAACCTGGGATAGTGGCAGGTATCCCTGCCCAGGGCAGGGGGTGGAACAGGATGGGCTTTAAAGTCTCTTCTGACCCAAACCCTTCTGTGATCTGTGATTTACTGTCCACCTTGTACCATTCTGGAACCTCTAAGTGCTGCCACAGCAAAGTGATGGAACAGCCTCTTGGATTACAGCAGCTTCCACACACTGAAACACTTCCCAGGACACTTGCTGGTTTAAATCTCTCATTTCCTTTGTTTCCTACAGAACACAAACATGCTCACCTGCTCCTCTGTGATCTGCATGTAAAGCAGGATGTAATAGATCAGGTCTGGCAGAGCCTTCTTCACTGTGCTCTTAAATTTGTTGTTTTCCAACAAGGCGTGAACAAATTCAAATATGCTGAACACCAGATTTTCAAAGCCCAGGACTTCACCTGAACAAAGTGGAAAAAACAAAAAAGAACATGACTGAATATGCCAACATACAAAAAGGTACAAATGGATGTGAAAATAACAAACTGTTAGCTTCTCTGAGCAGATATTTATTCATTCTCCTGGACTAGCAAGTGCAGCAGCAGCCCCAGGAGGATTTCGGACCTCATCACTTTCTGCTCTCTTCCCACCACACACTCCTCATTAAAATTTATCAAGCTCAACCTAAAACCTATTTGATTTTCTTTTGTTCCACTACTTTTACCTCAAAATTGTTGCCAATCTCATTCCTTGAGCCATTAGAAAACTTAAATTGTGTGCCTTCATCGAACACAATCACAAGTAATTTGCAAAGAAGTGATGGACACTATTCTAACATGGTAAATGCACCTTTAGCACAATCTCCCATGGTGTGTCAGTCATTGTTTTGACAGCAATATTCAGGTAACTCCATTCCTCTTCAAATAGCAGAAGTGAAGTGCAAGTTCTAGTTCTTACCATCAGAATCCACAGGATCCTCCACCTCTTCTGTGTAATTTACTTCTGTTCTCACATAAGTGGATGGAGTTAAGGAAATGCTTTTTTCTAAAGAACAACATCTATTTTGGAATTAGTCTGTTCCTGTCTTAAAATTGCTGATAACTTGGGAAGGTTTTGTTCTTTAAAAAGCCTTTGATTTTGTGTAGAATCCTGTGCTTCAGGACACACAGACAACAACCCCAGCTCTTGGACTTGTGCTTTGCCCAAGTTCAAAGACCACTTTCCACAGACCACTCACACACCATTTCAGCACATCTTTCATATTATTTGAATAATTTAGATCAAACTCACCAAGGTAACCTAAAACTTAATTTATGTTAACTTTGCAAGAACAGAACCCCCTGGACTCATTCTTTCCAGGAGCTGTGAGCCAATTCAACACCTCACTGCTGCCCAAGGGTGAAGAACCACTCCAAGCTCCCATATCCTACCTTAGGTTGGGTCTGCTCCCTACCAAGCTTCTCCACAAGCACCAGCCCTGGAAAATGACAGAAAACTAACCTGGGGGTAAAAAGGAAGGAGTTTTCTTTGCAGATGGTGAACTGAAGATCCAACAAGTACCAGAGCAAACACAAGGAAAGGAAGAACAAGACTCTCCCCTTTTGCAAAAAAAAAAAGAAAAAAATTGTTTGCCCATACCAACAGGACTGTAGTAGGAGTCAGGGCAGGAGAGGGAGAAACACGCCATCCAAAATCCTACAAACAGCTCCTTGTATTTTCAGACATTCACAGAACGGTTTGGGTTGGAAGGGATCCTAAAGGCCAATGTAGTTCCAATCCCCCTGCCTATGGCAGGGACACCTTCCACTGTATTTAAACAGGGGTATGAAAAAACAATATGGAGAGATTTGAGTTGTCAGTTTTCAAGTACTGGGGCAATGCACCCACAGACCACTCTGACACAGCTGGGTGTGCAGTGAGCACTGACTGAAAATTCAAATGGCAAATCAGCTTCTGCAGCAAGTGCAATCAGCCATTAGTCCTGCTGTAGCAAGGGGGACAGCTGGTTCTCCTTCTCCTAAAGCCTTTACACTGTCACCAGCACCTTTTTAAGAAGACAATTTTTACCAAAAAGTACCAGAAACAATGCAGAGCTCGTGGCAGTTCTACAGGGCACATGCATCAACCAGCATACATTTTAAGCAAAAGGAAACTTAATGGAGCCTTCAGAAGTAACAGAAAGATCCTGTTTTGTCTGGCAGGGCAGAGCACTCCATGAATTGTGGTTCTCCAGCAGTCAGGTCATTACTGAGTTTGTCTCATTTGGTTCCAGGTAAACACATTCACTACCAAGGATATAAAGCAGCACTTTCTGTAAGGGTGTTCCAGACGATGGGCAGGATCTGCTGCATTGATGAAATCATGTGCTTTGGGTAGTTTTTCACAAGTGCTGTCACAGCCTGGAACCAAAAAGAATATCAGTCAAAAGTGAAACTGGGAAAGCCATCAACACACTCCAATCACAGGCTGCTGTTTCATTAACAACTGAGATCATCCAAAGGCTTCCTGTCACTGAGTTCACCTCTCACTCCTGACCACACAATCCCTTCTCTGGCTCAAACACTCACCACACACTCCTCTTGGTGTTTCCTCTCTGGCAGGGAAGCAAAGGGATAACACAAGATGTGGCACTCTGGAGTGAAGACAATGCCATAATGCAGTGGTAAGACAATGACTCAAATCCAAAGCACATCACTGTGCAGCACTGTCTGGATACAATTATTCAGGAAGTGTCTTGTCCCAGAGAAAGAACTCTAATGTAATGTAAAACCAGACTACTGCCCATTTTCCACACCTCTACTCATGCAAGCAACACATCCATTGCACATCCAGGGAGTAGCTGGAGAAGCAAACACCCACCCAGATCAATTCCCTTCCCATTCTGGCTGTGCCAGCCCAGCACAGGGGCTGCTCTGGGAGCAGCTTAGCAGCTCCACAGGGGATTGTGCCTGGACTTTGATGAAGATGATCATCCTGACTTAGGGCAGCCCTTCCACTGACGCTTGCCAAAAGCCTTTAGGACCTTCCAGGAGTAGGAGAGCTCTCAGTCCCCCCTCTCCTCCCCAGGGGTACAGCTCCAGCTGTGTTACACTTGCTACAGAACAGCTCCTCACAAACTGCCTGAGAGGTGGCTGCTCCCAGACACACAGGTATCAGTTTGTTTGTGCTTACCCAATACAAACCACTCTGTGCAGTTTGTTTGTTTGCAGCATTGGGTACATTAATAGAAACAAAAAAATAGTAATTCACCTTCCAGAAAAACAAGAGCAATCTAATATCAGTATTGGAGATGAGCAGGTATCAGAAATAACCCAGTTATGTGGGTTTGGGAATGAGTCTGGCAGGTGCTGGAAGGAAGCATTACAGAAAAGTGTCATGGTTTGACACTGGCACAATGCCAGTGCCCTCATGAAGATACCTTCTCTCTGGTTTCTGCTGTGAGATGTGACCAGGAATAAGTAAAGCAGGCTCCTACTTAGGGAAAAAAGAATTAGAACTTTATTAACTACTCTACAACTACAGTTAAAAAGGAACACACACACACACAGGGAAAATGAAAACCTCACAAATGCATTTCCTCCTCCCCCACCAAATTTCTAACACAATACATTTGTTCCTCAAATCACCGACTCTCAGTCCAGCACCACTCTTCAGACAATCAATCTTCAGTTCATCAAGAGGAGAGGAGTCCTTCTTGTGCCATGGGCTTCCCTTGGAAACACAGTCGAAGCCTCGTGTGTTTCTGTGTCACTTGTGGCACCGCCCGGAGAACATCTGCGTCGTGACCTCTTCCTTTCATGTCCAGTGCTCTCACCACTGAACACGGACCAGAACTGCTTCTAGGGTTGTCTTTTTTAAGGATGCTCTGTCTCGTTTCAAAAAAGGCACAGTCTCTCCTTTGGGACACTTGTCTCCACAATCTCTCCTTTGGGACACCTGTCCCCCCTATATTTTTTTTCACCCCCTGGGGCCGAGGGGCACCAACACTGAACCCTCTTGGTTCTGAGGCCATTGCCTCCCCCTAGAATGTAGTCTCTGTATCACAAGGAACATGGTTCTGTCTATGGCTATACAAAAAGAGTCCAGCAAAAGCCACTCCATCATCTCTTCTCACTAGGATTCTTCTCTATTCTTCTACTATCTCTCACTCGCTCAGACTTCTCTCACACTGGCCCATTTCTTTCTTCATCTTCCACTCTATCTTCTAGAAAAGGTCAATGATCTGTAAAGTTCTCATTCTCCAAAAAGGGGTTAAAAGCTCTTACAAGCGGCCGGCTGAACCCCCCCCTCTTCTCCGTCCCAGCCGTGCTGCCGGCGCAGGCCCATGTTTATCAAGCTTCAAGGTTACAGTCTCAGGCAGCGGCTCTCTTTCTTTCTCTCCCTCTGTGTCTCTCGGGGGGGGCTGCCCGATGGCTCCCGGTGTCTCTCTCTCTCTCTTCCACCCTTCCACCCCGGGCTCAGGCCTACCTCTCCCGGCCACATGGCTTTCCCCTCCCCCTGCCCAGCCAGCAGCTGGGCCGGGGGAGAGACCCGAACTCTTTCCCGCCGGAAACCCAAGAGGACCCTCCCAGGGGAGAGCTCTGCTTTTAACCCCGTGTTCTCAGAGGCGTGTCCATGTCTCAATGGTCAGGTTAAATGCCAATATTAAAGTCTGAATATCCATTGGCCCAAAACACAGCATCCCAAAAAACACATTTCCTGTCAAACCACCACATTCCACCCTTCGCCTCTGAGAACACACTTTCTAAAATTATTAACAAAATTACAAAACACTTCGACACTTCTACAAAACAAGAAAACTTTCATCTCCAGATTTTAACTCAATACATGCTTTGTTCTTATTCTTCTTTGGTCCCATCTCACAGCTTTACTCACAACTTTATCTTATCACTCCCCCAAAATTCGATTCCCGGTCAGGGAACCATAAAATGTCATGGTTTGACACTGGCACAATGCCAGTGCCCCCATGAAGATACCTTCTCCCTGGTTTCTGCTGTGAGATGTGACCAGGAATAAGCAAAGCAGGCTCCTACTTAGGGAAAAAAGAACCAGAACTTTATTAACTACTCTACAACTACAGATAAAAAGGAACACACACACACACAGGGAAAATGAAAACCTCACAAATGCATTTCCTCCTCCCCCACCAAATTTCCAACACAATACATTTGTTCCTCAAATCACCGACTCTCAGTCCAGCACCACTCTTCAGACAATCAATCCTCAGTTCATCAAGAGGAGAGGAGTCCTTCTTGTGCCATGGGCTTCCCCTGGAAACACAGTCGAAGCCTCGTGTGTTTCTGTGTCACTTGTGGCACCGCCCGGAGTACATCTGCCGTCGTGACTTCTTCCTTTCCATGTCCAGTGCTCTCACCACTGAACACGGACCAGAACTGCTTCTAGGGTTGTCTTTTTTAAGGATGCTCTGTCTCGTTTCAAAAAAGGCACAGTCTCTCCTTTGGGACACCTGTCCCCACAATCTCTCCTTTGGGACACCTGTCCCCCCCATATTTTTTTTCACCCCCTGGGGCCGAGGGGCACCAACACTGAACCCTCTTGGTTCTGAGGCCATTGCCTCCCCCTAGAATGCAGTCTCTGTATCACAAGGAACATGGTTCTGTCCATGGCTATACAAAAAGAGTCCAGCAAAAGCCACTCCATCATCTCTTCCCACTAGGATTCTTCTCTATTCTTCTACTATCTCTCACTCGCCCAGACTTCTCTCACACTGGCCCATTTCCTTCCTCATCTTCCACTCTATCTTCTAGAAAAGGTCAATGATCTGTAAAGTTCTCATTCTCCAAAAAGGGGTTAAAAGCTCTTACAAGCGGCCGGCTGAACCCCCCCCTCTTCTCCGTCCCAGCCGTGCTGCCGGCGCAGGCCCATGTTTATCAAGCTTCAAGGTTACAGTCTCAGGCAGCGGCTCTCTTTCTTTCTCTCCCTCTGTGTCTCTCGGGGGGGGGCTGCCCGATGGCTCCCGGTGTCTCTCTCTCTCTCTTCCACCCTTCCACCCCGGGCTCAGGCCTACCTCTCTTGGCCACATGGCTTTCCCCTCCCCCTGCCCAGCCAGCAGCTGGGCCGGGGGAGAGACCCGAACTCTTTCCCGCCGGAAACCCAAGAGGACCCTCCCAGGGGAGAGCTCTGCTTTTAACTCCGTGTTCTCAGAGGCGTGTCCATGTCTCAATGGTCAGGTTAAATGCCAATATTAAAGTCTGAATATCCATTGGCCCAAAACACAGCATCCCAAAAAACACATTTCCTGTCAAACCACCACAAAAAGTAATGCTGAAATCTCTGGGGACAAAAATTAAGCAGGTTCTGGCAAAGGATGTTAATCTGATCTTCAGGACTGCTGCAAACACCCTGCCTAGGGCCACAGGAGCATCCAAACAGACTTGTTCCATATGCCACTCCATATGAACACTAGGTAAATGTTTCCAAGCTCTACAGGAAGAGCTGCTTGGAGTGCTAAGGGAGCTTCTCCATGGCTCTGCAGTTGTAACAATAGAAAGCTGCATTTGCAAGGTCACCACAGTCCTGCACAGCAAGTCATTAAAAAACAGAGCACTCTCCTGTCAGATGTTGTATTTCAACCCCTGGCCCCTCATTCTGCCAATTCCCACTGCTTGTCTGAACTCAAAGAACTGCTTCACAGATCCTCTGCCAATCCCCATGTATTGCTCCACCACCTATTAATCCTTCAAGAAAGCCCTTATCCTTCTCTCTTCAGAGCACTGCTCCTTCAAGTCACACTATCAAAGCCTTTTATTGCTTCTCTTCCTGTCTGCATCTTTAAACAGAGAAGAAATCCCTAAATTTCTGGATAAAAAGCTTAAAATACACACTAGAGAGCATGCTAAAGCTGACTGTCAGTCAAAGCTCAGAAGCAACAGGTGAAGTACCTTCTTCATAAAACTGGGAAGTTTATCCCAAAACACAGATCCCACCTCATCTCCCATCCAAGAACAAAGAGGTAATGATTAATTACTTTTTCTACCTAGTTATTTGTTCCAGTGTCAGGAAAAATGTAAGCATAACTTCTCTGACCCACAGGTGTTGAACAGCTTCTAAACACAAATGAAGAAGCACAACAGCGAGGCTGCAAGATGCTTTGATTGTTGATTATTTGGTGTTCCTGATATATTACCACACACTAAGTACACCATTGTATTCCAATTTGTACTCCATTATTGTGAAATTTACCTTAAATCTGTCACCTGTCATGTTTAATCACTCTGTTTCTCTCAAAACAATCAATAGTAGCATGTTCAACACTGGAATTAGGATTCAAGAATTGCACACTTGCAGCTCATTCATCCTTACAGACACCAATTTAATGCATGCTGAATTATCAAACACAACATTAAATTACCCCATGGGTATTTCCTTCTAGTCTTTACACTTGGTATTTTTGTTGTGGCCAAACCTCCCATCTCCTCCAAGGATAAAAGGCCCTGATTTTCTGCTGATAACTGCTTAAAAACTTGTAACTATTCTGGGAACGACGTGGGACACATTAACCATCAGTGGTTCCCCATGATGTGATCCAAACCTTTCACTCCCCTAACAGGATAACTGTCCCCATGAATCAGGCAGAGGTGCACACTGCAATAGCCTTCCTTAAAGCTTCTGCCACTGTCCTGCAGAACATTCTGACATGGACAGCACAGCAGTTTAGGTCAGGACTGCCTCTGACTTCCATCAAGAACTCCATGAACCTTGGAGTACAAAGCTCTCAAGTGACAGGGAAGGAAAAAAAAAAGTCTTCCTATCATTTGCCACACAGCACTTCATTAAGGAAAAGAAAATGGAATTGAGTTTGCATCTGGTTGAATATGTGCTATAAAAAAGTCTCAATTCCCTCTTCCATTGCATCAGCTTTTCAAGGGGTTTCTGTAATGACCTCATCTGTAGAGCTGGTTTAAATAATCCCCTGAGGTTTCTTACTTCTACATTACAATGACTATAAAATCCACTTCTCTGGAAGTGAAGGCAATTCACCTGAATCCTTTTTTCCTCAGAAAATTGCTATCATTAGCTTAGAAACCCTAAGTTACAAAACCATGAACTGCTTTAAGTCAACAGCCAGAACACTCATCTGTTCAAAAAGAGCCTCCTACAAACCACTTGTCAGCAGCAGATCTCCTGAATTTCCTGTTTAATTCCACACTGATTCTCTGCTGCCATCGATGCCACCCGACTCACAGCAGTGTATTCAGATCCAAATCCTCTTGTGCTGCACCTCCCCGGCAGAGGCCAAAGGCAGAGCCCCTCACACAGCTGAGGAGCAGAGCAACAACAAGGAGACATTTCCTCAGAGACTTTCCCAGCCTGTCACATTGTTCAAGAACCTCCTGGTGGGACCAGTGCTGACATACCCATGCAAAGAGCCCAATGCCAGCAAGCACTTACTTAAATAACAGAAAAGGCTGCAGAATGCATGGATGTAATGAGAACAGAACTGGCCTGGCCTGGTTTAGAGTGAAGCCATCAGTTACAACTGCTTTCTGAGGAGGCTTAAAAATACCACTGCTCATTAACAATCCAAATGTGAGTATCTGGAGTAAGGGATCCAAATATTCTTGAGCTGCAGCCTGTTCAAATTGAGATGATACCCTGCAGTGCTCCTTTCATGTTGCTGTTCCTATAAATCACTGCCCCAGGAATCCCAGTGCACAGGCAACAGAAAGGAAAAAAAACCCACAAGAGACACTCTCTCAACAGAAACTGCCAACATCCTTCCCCAAACTGCTTTGCAGCAGTGCTGCACAGCAAGAACAGCTCAGCTGTTCCTAGAGTATGAGACATGCAGCCCCTCCCTGAGGATGCCCAGACCAGGGACTGCTGCCTTGAACAGGACTGAGACAAGTTCCACAAAACAGAGCTCAGGAGCTGCTGCTTTGTGTAACACAATAGCACCTCCCAGCATGTATTTTCATTACTTCAGTGTTGGAATGTTGGGGGACACAAGACAGATGATGGACTTTGGACCTGGTTAACATAAGAGATTTGATAACAGGATGCCTTGGCAAAAGCAAACGGAACTTTGAAGATTGGACCTGGATTGCAAGAAGATGAAATCAAATGGGTTTACTGGAAAAAGAAAATCCCATTAAACTCTGCAAGCAAGAGATGTTGTTGCATGCATAAGTTTTTGTATGTGATTTTAACCTAATCATTGTAGTACACATTACTAGTCTCCCTGAAATGGTATATAAGCATTTGTACCCCACAATAAAATTGGATTCTGACCACCGAGTCAGTCTCCCCGTCTCTCTCCATCGCCGACACTTCAGCACAAAGCTGGTCATCCTGACTTTTGACACTTGTCTTCAATAACTTCCTTATTGCTTTCTTCATGGAACTGAATGGGCCTCAGTGCCCAGCCTCAGAAACCTGTACACTGACCTGAGTGTTGCTCACCCCAGCACACAGGCAGGGAAATGAAAGATTTGGATTTGATCCTGCAACTGATGCTTTTGGCTCTTTGCTCTCCCATGCTGCAGGCAGCACTCCCCACAGCTCCAGTGCTTTGTGAGCTCTTACAGGGCTCTGCACTGGCCCCTGTCCCCATGCACACAGAGCTCTCCAATCCAATCTCCTTTCTACAGGAAAGCAGCACAGTACAAAGACCTTCCATCTCTCTTTCCCAGAGATCATTTAGCATTAAAGAGCAGGCAAGTTCCAGAAAAGCACCTGCACTTAATAAGCTTATACAACTTCACTGCAGCAGAATTCTACAGCACCTTTAGAAAAGATTGGTGTTTAACTACAGATTATGATGTCCAAGGCATATCCAAGATACATTAGATCTTGGATATGACAAATGACAGAGACAGATGGTCCTGTGGACCAGATTCCTGTGGATCATTTTACAGACAGATCCTCATGGATCTCATCATAGGTATCTTCAGTACAGGCAAACAACTTGTTTCACTGTTGATGGTGCTGGGAGCCAAAAGCCTTCACTGTTCATACCATGAGCATACTGGGAGATGTGCCACTTGAGTTTGTTTCCCAGCACATCTGAGTGTGTGTTGGTATCCAATTCTTTCAATTCTTTCTCCACTTGAGCAGCCCTGAGTGACTCACCTTTAAAACTTCCATCTTAAACCCGCTGTCAGATGTTGGTCCATCAGGCATCTGCAGGGCCTGGACAAAGGCTTCTGTGAACTGCTGCACCACAGGAAAAATCAGGACCTTGGCAGCACCCTGGTTACAGACAATGCAAGCACAGCTGATTATCAGATACAGAACCCCCACATCTGACAGGTAAAGCACTAGAAGCAACAGCAAATGCACTTTTCTGGTACAAAATAGAAGAGAAACTCATGACAACTTCAGAATATTGCAAAGTCACATGAAAGCTGTTTCAGACATCACTTGGGCTCTCTCTTTAGGTAAGGAACTAAGCTCAGCTGAATCCCACTCTTCAGAACCCCACAGCACAGGCTCCCACAAAACACACACATCCAACTTATCACTTTGGAGTCTCAAGAGAGATCCAGACAATCCAGTCTGGAGAGCCCCAGGAGCAGCGCTCACCCCACCATTTCATTTGATGAGCTGAATCCTGCCCTGCACCCCAGCACCCCCAGGCTTCAAAACCAACCTGGGGTGGCTCCATCACACACACAATCACCCCAAACCCTGCAGCTGGCATTTATCTCCCTGCAGAGCCTCCATCCCCCAAACCAAACAAGCTGAGTATCAACAGCTGGCCTGAAGATTAACAGGATGATTCTTCCTAGGAAAATGCAGCAAGTATTTTTCCAGATGTCAGAGCACTCCATAAGCAGTCCTTGGCAGAGCAAGTAATACAGGACCAAAATAATTTTATTGAGATTATTCCTCATAAATACATAGCCAGGACAGCAAAGTCCTATGTTTAAATCAATTAGAAAATGCCATTTATAAAAAGATTCCATTTTTATTTATTTTTTTAAGTAAAATTTCAATAGAAAACGTTTATTATTCAATGTAAAAGACACTTTGAGCCCTTCTCCAGAATGAGTGGGGAGTTACTACCATCTCTTAGATACTGGTATCAGCTGTGTGATACAGTGCATGAATAACCTTGTCATGGCAGTACAGATACAATGTAATTATCAGAACTTTCCAAAAGTCTGCACTGGGTTGCTCCCTACGCAAACAGGGAGGGAATAGCCACTACACTGAGAGTCATCCTTCCCTATCCTCACACCCCAAAGAGTTAAAAACAACCATTTATTGTCTGGGAGTGCTGGAAAAGCCACTTGTTAAAGGCCTTTTACAATGCAGATGTGCTCAGTTAGAGCCAGACAGCAGACTCATGTCTAAAGCTGCTTGACTGCTGTGTTTGTTTCTTAGCTATTCTTCCAAAACTGGGCTGGGTTTGGCTTCCCTCACCCCTTCAGGAGCACAAGGCCAAGGCACCTCCTGAAGCACGGGGTGAAGCTCCAGGAGCTTGGAACCAAAGCCCTGCCCCAGGGTCCCCCATTACCCAAGGCCTGGCAGGTGACTGGGACATGGCTCAGCTGAAGGCTGGAAGCTAAGTTACAGGTTTATAAACAAGGAGATGATACTCCATCTCCTCCCCATGCTGACTGGACAGGGCTCAGCTGGAAGCTAAGTTACAGGTTTATAAATAAAGAGATGATACTCCATCTCCTCCCCATGCTGACTCCCCCCTTTCCTGAGCTCTTACAAGCATGTCTGTTGACAAACCATAAATTAACCTTAATTATGGAAACCAAGTCCCACTATCAAGGCATGCATGTAAAGCAGGGAGTCAGCTACTTTACATGTATTAAATTACAGCCTCTTCCCCCAAATTCCAGCTGACACAATATGTAATTTCCTAGTGTTTAATTTCCATATTAACAATTATTTAGAACCTCACTCAGTTTGAATTCAAAGCATCTTGTATGTCAAGTTAAATTCTTGCCTTTTCC
Source organism: Molothrus ater (assembly GCF_012460135.2). Classification (NCBI taxonomy): domain Eukaryota; kingdom Metazoa; phylum Chordata; class Aves; order Passeriformes; family Icteridae; genus Molothrus; species Molothrus ater. The sequence continues at coordinate 1,187,590 of NC_050502.2, forward strand.
AGCTCCTCCATGTTACAGATCATGTGGGCACACGTGGTAAATATCTCCACCGCACGTGACCTCGTGCGAATCCCATACACCTAGACAGAAGTTAAACATCAGGAACACAACATTCTTCTTACACAAGATACTTCCTTTAATTGTATTTTAATTGTATTTTATTTTTGCTTTAGCTTTATTCTCTTATTTTATTATTGGCTTCAACTCTTCTTTTAAAACATTAGCTGCCATCGACTATCATGTCATCAAGAAAATTCTTTAAGTCTAACTCATACTGCAGTATGACTTAACCATTAAATTTGAAGTTTCTCTGTTCCAAGAAACATAATTCCCACTAATTTAATAGTGGGAATTCATTTCCCACCAATACCAACCTCACTGTGAAGATCATACCTCTGCCATTGTGAAAATTTTGTACATCTCTGGAAGAATAACTGGAGCTACAAGTGGCATCTGTATGTCTGTCACTTCTCGGGTAAATTCTAAAAAATGGAAAAAAAGAAGAGAAGTTCTTATAAGAAATCCAATTTCTTGCATTTCTTATAAGAAATGTTTCTAGGGAACAGCAACAATAGAACCACTGGGAAACATTAAGTGAATTGAAACATGCTGATCTGCACTTCACTCGACTATGGTCATCTGATCTACTTGAGGCAATCCTCAAAGGCAAGCAGAAAATATCACACTAAAAACTGCAGGTATCTGGAAAACAGGGTGTTACAGTCCAAGTCCCTGCTGAGCTCTAACCTGCAGCACAGCACCTCCTTCCCCAGCCCTCAAGACACCTGCTCAGCACAATTCCACAGCCAGCAACAGGCACCAGGGGAAGAGAGGGAGAAAATTCCAACTTCTTCAATTTGGATGAAACATGACACAATACTGGCACAAGGAAAAGCCTGACCAGCTCCCTAGAGCAGCCTTGCCCAGCCATGGCTCCCACAGACCTGTGAGCACCCTCATGGCTCCGTGCACTGCGTTGACATCACCGCTGACCAGCATCTCCATGAGCAGGTTGAAGAGCTCGGGCCAGGCCTCGGGCCAGTCCCAGTGGGCGATGGCTGACACGGCGTAGGCCACGCTGGAGCGCACTTTGCTGATGGACTCGCGCAGCCCGCTGGGCAGCAGCTCCCTGATCGCCACCTTTGCCTGTAGGAAACAGCATTCAGAACAGACCCACAGCACAATCTAATTTTAAAATATCTAGACCTATGGCTGCATCCTGATATTGATTCACTGCTGGTTTTACAAAATGAACATCCAAGAGACAAAAATACTCTCGCATACTACAGGCTGTAATTTCTTAGGGAAAACTGCATTGGTGACCGACAGCTTTTAGGGTTAGATCGGGTTCCTTGATTTTGTCTATTATGTAGAGGATTTGGAAGGATGGTAGGGTGAGCATGACCAGCACTATGGCTGGGAGAATGGTTCAGACAAGTTTGATTACTTGTGCTTCAACTGTGCTTGATGACAGTTTTCCTGTAAGTATGTGGGTTAATAGGTAGAGGACTAAGCTGCAGATTGCTAGTGTAACCATTAGGGCGTGGTGGTGGAGTCCTATCAGTTATGCATGGTGTGTTTTAACACAGCATCATCTCACACATAGCACCACACAAGCACAGAGTAAACAGCACACAGCTGCAACCACACAGGATGTACAGATCTACATGGAAAACATCCAGAGTTAGCTGAGATAAATCCCAGCTCCAGTGTCAGGGACTATGTTTGCTTACTTTGGAAGATTTCAGTAAACAAGAACAGTCACCCAGCCCTGAAGGGACAGGAAAAAACAAAAGCCACTTCTGGGACATAATTCAAGTAATTATCTCTGGATGGGATTAATCATATTCTAGATAGGAAAGATATTCCAGTCAACAGTCAGAGTGGAAAGGGCTGGAATGTCTGGCCATCTTAGCTGTTAAATACCCCTGCTGAGGAGATTCTCAATGAAACACAGCAGCTTTAAACTAAAATTTGTCATGGGAAAATAAGTCCCAAGATGTATAACAAAAGATTTAGCCAATCTCCAAAAAAAGACTGCCAGAATCAGTATTGGTGAAACTTTGGAAAAGGCTTTTCTTCTAGTCTTGTTCTGAGAGTAACAGGAGCCTGAACTTTGTGGCTGAACTTTCCCTACAGGAAGCAGCCCAAGCTTCTCAAGCCCAGTGCTGTTTTAGGCAACTGAAAACAGATTTTTGAAGTGCAAAATGTCAAAAAACCTTAACTGAAGCCATTAATCCTCAAAATACACATGGGTGCTGGTACTTCTTTAACTGTCTACAGAATTCATATTCTTGATGGATAAAGTGTTTCAAACCAGATAATGTGAAACCAAGTCTTACCCTTTCTGTGGTCTCTGGAGGTCTAAACTTTTCAGACTGAGAGCACCAGTGAGTTTCCACATACTGTTTGAGAATAACGGACGCCAGCTGTGTCAGGAGAGAGGTCAGGAATCAGGGACATATCCTGGAAGCACTGCAAGAATCACCCCTGACCCATTTGCTCAGCCTCCTGTCCCATCATGCTTCTTTTAGAGGGGCAGCATGACTTGCCAAAAATGCTAAAAATCCATGAAATGGACCATAAAGTTACTGTGGTAAAAAGAACTGCTGGGTATCCACTGAGCAGCAATGGCCTGCACAGCACTGACCCAAGGCAGCAGCTCTACAAAGGCACAAGATTCAGGTCACAAACTAAAGAAATACAGAACCAAAACTTCCTTTCCAAGGAGGAAAACACCTCCAGAAAAAGTTTCTGCAAAGAGAAGCCACACTTCTGCTTGCTGATGCCTACCACCCACCTCCTAAGCTGCGTCCATTTCCAGTACAGTATTGTCTCTGCACCAGGTTTAAGTAAAAAAAAAAAAAAAATTTCAAAAAATGTTAAAGTATAACACCAGAATAATGTTGAAAGACTCAAAAAGCTACTTTCAATTTTTCATCTGAAAACATGGAAGAATATTTTAAAAACCAAGGAAATTTCCATCTAAATTCTTTCTGCAGTTCCAGGAAAACTCACCTGCCGGATGGCCAGAGCTCCCTGAGGATCCACAGTCAGTTCTGCTAAATGAACACCAAATTCTGCATGGAAAAAAACCCAAATATTTTAACTATTTTAACAGGAATTGTAACTTTTATTGCCACACAGCAAAAGTCATCAAGGTTTTTGGAGAAGGACATCATACCAATTGAGTGACTCATATGCAGGAAGGAGAAGGCAACTCCAAAGCACAGCTACTCAAATAAATCATAAGCATTAATTCTCCCCTGTGCTCTCCACAAAATTTCATTTATTATCTTGGCATCTTATTTTCTTCTCTCATGGGCAAAAAATTTTGCAATGCAGGCTAATAACAAGCAAATTATTTAAATACATATATAAAAGTCTTATCTATAATGTAAAATCATTACTCAAGTTTCTACAGGAGAGATGCATGGAAAGGATCCAGGATGGAGTAAGACAGCAGCAGACTGGCAGGCAGCAGCCCCTCTGTGGACACCCTGGCTTCATCCATCATCACTTCAGCTGTCCCAGCCGTCACCCCAGCACTGCCCAGGACACACCAAACACCTTCCTGAGCAAACCCTGCCCAGCACAGTGACACCAGCACTGCCTGGACAGCCCCCGGGGCTGTGGGACCTTTTCCTGCAAAGAATCTGTCCAGAAAAAAGCAAGAGCTTCTTGTGGCTTCTTGCCAGGGAAGCTCCATGACAAAGGCAAAATTCAAACACTTGTAACAATGTTGTTGATGCTGAGCACAGGAAATAAAAGCCTGGAGGAGCAGCTGTTCTGGTATGGTAAATCCATACAACTCAATAAATTTGCTTAAAATTGCAATTTTAAGTTCCAGGCAGCTGATAACTGTCCTAAATACTTCATTTAATTTCACTAGTGTGCTTAAGAAACACATTTGTGAAGTTTTAGTTCTTAGAAGCTGTGGAGCAGAAGTTATGCCCTGGGGTCCTGTCAGCACACCCTGCCTCCTGCAGACAGGCTAAACGTGCTGACAGCATCCCTGACAAACACAGGCTGAAAATGCTTCTCAAAAGGACTTCTGTGACTTCCCTCAGCAGCACATCTGAGGGAAATGGCTGAGTGTCTCCTAATACCCACCTCACTGCTAAGAGGCTTTTCTGGGTTGGGAGATAATTGCCTCTCACTTTCCACAGCACACACTGAACATACCCAGTTCCTTTACCCTTTCTTCGTAGATCATGCATTTAAGAAAGAGGAAAATAACCCTCTTATCCCAGCTGTGAAAGCAGGGAGCCTCATTCCAAGATGTACTTAACATAATACTTCTCTTAACTGAAGCAATCATTATTCTGTGTGCTGTCTGTGATTTCCATGATCAAGTGTGGCATTGCATTTCAGCCCCATCCTTAAAGGGAAGTAAGTTGGAAGGGTATAAGGAATATAAATGGGAAGCTAAAAAGGGTACAAAAGAAGCCAGAGTAACTGCAACTGCTTCACACAGCTACAACTCAGTATTCTAAACCACAATCCTTAATTTGTTGACATATATGCATTTGATGTATTCTCTCTGCATACACTGGAAAGCTGGAAGGGACCCACAAGGATCACCCAGTCCAACTCTGCTGAATGGCTTACACACTATGGAGAGGAGCAGTGTCTGCCACACAGTCCTCTAAATTATGTGGTAAGGAGGTTGAAGGCAGCAGGAGGAGCTTTAACCAGGGCCTGGGATTTCCAGTATTTAGCTTCTCCATTTTCCAACACCTTGGTTCTGCTCCCCAGGCAGACTGCAGTGCCACTGTTGGGACACCAGACCTACTCACTGCTGCAGTGCCCAAGAGTTCTGTCCTACAAACCCCTTGGCTCTAACAATAACCACTGACAAGCCCCTCCATACACACAGGCTTTCAGCCTGATGTCCTGCTTAAAAATATTACAAAACTGCATCTTCTTAACTGAGAAATTACCATTGTGGCAAATTCCTATCAGGAATCCTGCTGAATTCAGATCACTCACACCCAGCACTTGTTTAAGGAATAAGCCAGCTCTCCTGTCAAACCAAAATCAGATGGATTTATCAAGAACAGATCACATAGAACAGTACTGGTTGTGTAGCAGCTATTTGTCCTATTGTTATAGACAGTGACAAGCTGTTTAATGAGCTGCTCCAAGAATACTTCCAGGGACTGATGTTCCACTGATCCTTGTTCAGGTCACTGGCTCCTCTTTTCTCAAAGGATGGTTCATTATTGGGTTCTTTCCCAGTTGGCTGGAAATATCATGGGTAAATGCAGTTCAAATGGACCCTGATAGGCAATTCCTCCACTTGTATTTTGTAAATTTGAGATATCAGAAATACCAAGTCTTCTCCCCAAGATAAAGTCTGTAAACCTCAGAGATTACAAGCTTTTAATGAAGCTTTTTTTAAGTGCTCTGGCATAGACAGCACTTGGCAAACATATTTTCTACTGGCTCTGCTTCTCCTCTTCATTAACCTCAATATTAATAAAATCAAACTCTCCTCCTTTATCTACCATGTAACCAGTTTATGTTACCTCTTCACCCCCCAACATTTTTGCAAAACTAAGCCACATGAAACCAAAAATTACTTGTAAGCAAGCAGGAAGGAATAAATGAGCAGAAGTTTCTAGTGAATCTTTGCACCTACCTGCCTAGATGAAAGGGGTCAGCACTGACCAAGTCCAGCTCTGCACATCCATGCAGAGCTGCCTCAGGAGCTGCTAAAGGTCCCTTTGGTTGTTCCTGCTGAGGGCAGAGACAGGCTGAGCTGGAGAAAGGACTGTGGCAGTCTGGTGAACCCAGGTGGTCCATGGCCACTGACACTCCAAACTAAAGCAACACTTGGTCTGCAGAGCCTGGATCTCACCACCAGCCCCACAGCAGCACCAGAAACTGAGTTCCCTTTAGTCAATACTTGCTCACCTTTGTGCATTGTGGTCCTCAGCCCCACAGGCACAGACGTTTTCCACAGCACTGACTTTCAGTAACATCATCATAAAGCAGCTTGGGTTGAAAGGGACCTTGGGAGGTCACCCAGTCCAATCTCCTGCTCAAAGCAGGGCCAGCCACGAGATCAGACCAGCACAGAATGAAATGAGGACCTACAGACAGACTAGGAGGAAAAACCAAGCAAGAATCTAATGCTTAGCCAGAGTTCTGACACTCTACACATGTGCTGCCTTGAGGAACTTCTTCATCCTCCATCATGATGCTCAAGAACTGCTCCAAAAGCACTCCTTTTGTTAGCCACCTCTAAAACTGCATTCATATTTTCCTCATCTCTCAGCAAAAGATAGAAAGATTGAGGTCACTCTTCTCCAGAAGCTGGAGAAATGCTGGTTTTAAGTATCTCCTTTGAAACCCTTCTTCACAACTTCTCTGTACACTCAACATATCTGCAGCATTTCACAGAGCAAACACCAGCAGCGTTTGCTGCTGGGAATTACCTTTCTCCCTGCCAGGCAGTATCATATGTGCAATGTGGCCATTTCTTGTTTCAACTTCCCTTTTACAAATCAGTTCCATGGTAAAGTTTACCCCTGTTAAGAATTCAGCTCAAGCCACCCACAGGACTACAACTCATTTCTGCCCATCACTCACTCTACAACTCTAATTCAAGTTACAGCCACAGGAGCACCACAAAACCACAAGTTGTGGTCAATGTCTTTATATTCTCCAGAATCTCTCCTTCCAAACAATGCTTGGGTTTATGGCACAAAATCATGGACTCAGAGAGTACCTGAGGCAGCAACACTGAATTCCCTCCTGAAGCCATATTAAAGCAGTTCTGTTGGGAAGGAGCTGAACCAGGGAAGCACAAGTGATGCCATGTGTTTTGTGCCATTATGGTACCTGTAGGTGCTCTGGTACAAACTGACACCAACTGTATCAGGAAAACACCATCAGAGAATCAAAGAGTTTTAAAGCATCAAACTGAACGTGCTGAGCCACCTGCTCTGGAAGAGGAGATGGTGAAAGAACATTTACAAGACACATAAAGCCAATCTTCCATTCTGAAATCACATTCAAATCAAAGCACTGGTTGTCTCCTAGACAGGACTAGTCTCAAACAAGATGGACAAGAGGGTCAGCATGCCCTGACTGACACAGGAGTCAATCTGCCAGGTCAGCACCATCTTCACAGCCACCTACACATCTCAGCTTCTGGCAACAAACAACCTTGTAAAGGACTGAGCTGAAGGCACCTTTTCACACACACACGGGTGTCACAACATAAGCCATGCTGAAGATGGCCTTATGATGCCCTTCTACCTGCAAAAAGGACACACAGAAACATATCAAACAGGCAAAAGAAAGGCAATTCTCCAGCCTGGAGCCATTCATCTCTCACCACCACGTTTCCAGAGCATAGGAGCTGACAGCTCAGAAACTAAATACTGTCACCATAAAGCATCAAACTTGGAATCTAACCTGGCAAGCAGGGAACAGTGTTTTCCAGCTGTCTGAGAAGCTGCCATTAAACCTCCTCATCCACATAATTTAGAGGGGGTGTAAGCCATTCAACAAAGTTGGACTGGATGATCCTTGTGGGTCCATTCCAACTCAGAAGTCTGTGATTCCCAGCAGTCTGAGCCTTCCTGCTGGACATGAACTCCTCAGAGTGCCACTGCCCTGCTCTGGCATTCCTGGAGATGACCTGGGGTTCTTCACTACAGCAGAAGAGACCATTTTTCCACACGAAGCAATCATCCTCAGGTGATATGACACTGGCAGCAGTGCACACCACCAGGGTGGTGTGTGATGCACCTGGATGGACCAGATAACGGGAACAGAAGCCCCACTTGACCAGCAACACACTGATTGCACAGTGGAGCCAAGTCAGACACACTCACAGCAGCACCACTCCACAGCTGCTGCTCTCATTTCTCTGCCTTCCCCCTGCAGCCTCAGCACTGCTTTTATTTATGTTCCACTAAAATCTAGAGACATCAAAGGTCACCAGGTGAACTCTCCTCTTTCCAGAGACCAACAGTAATGCATCTCCCATCCCCAAGCTGCCATGTGGGGCCTGGTTCCTCAGCAGCCAGAAGATGCAGAAGCAGGTGAGAGACTGAGTTGCTGAGGACATCTGGCAGTTGCCAAAGGGTGACTGACATGGTGGGAAGAAACTGCTACCATGTCCTTAATCCAGAGACATCCCATATTCCTCCAGAGCAGATGGATGGAGTCAGACAGGACACTCCCCTCGAACAGTTCAGCCTGTTCCAGAGGCTTTGACTGTGCACTGCTACTCTGTCCTTGTACAGGCAGCAGCCAGATCCACTGCCAGCCTGCAGCAGGGAGCTCAACTGCATCCTCCAGACACCTGAACCATCCTCACCTGGCTAAAACCTGCTGGAAGAGAGAGCAGCACACAGCACACAGGAGAGCCAACAGCTGCATTGGCCTAACCACAACATCCAACCCAACCCAGGAGCAGCTTAGGAAAAGGGGTGGGGGTGGAGCAATGCTGCCCCAACACCCTGCAGGAAATGCTGGCATTAGGACCCTCCTGCAGTGGATGTTACATCCAACCCGAGGAGTTTTTGCCTCCACAAATGTCAAATCATTTTAAAACCACTTCTACTTTTAACATCCAGCAGCAATGAATTCCAGTTTGCACACTGGGGCAACAGCCTAATTCTGCCTGTTTCAGATTCATTTTCCCTGACAGCCCAGGATATCCCATGATTCTGTGATCTCAGCTTTATGAAAAGTCACAAACAATCCCTCCTCATTCACCTTCTCTATAGCTTATGATTTCAGGGCCTCCATCTCTGCTAACCCTTTTCCAGGCAGAAAAGCTGATGGATTATGTCTTTGAAAACAGAAGCTTTTCCACACCTCTGTGAGTGTCTGTGCTGCCTTTCTGCTGCCCTGCTTGATCCCTGCAGGAGCAGCAGGCAGTAATGCATGCAGCACTGGCTGTGGAAGCACGAGGAATTTATGATGGCTTTGTTCTCTGTTCCCTCCTTAACGGTCCATTTGGCTCACTGGAGCATGACAGAGCAGTGATTGGGTATTTTCAGGGAACTCTCCACACAGACAATGGGATTTCTTTTCCCAAGGACAATAGTTAGGACCGCCCATAACTTTTTAGGGCATTATCTGGACTGGGTCCCCTTCCCCCAACACTACTCTGCTGCCCAACACTGACCAGCTACAGCTTATGTGTCTGCACTCACCACACCTTGTGAAATCATCTTGTAATTTGTGCCACCGATTCTCACTCTGGCCAGATTGAGCAGCACTATCAGCAACTTTGTCCCACCACTACTCACTCTGTTCCACACCATTTCCAGATGTGCTGAACAGCTCAGCTTCACCTGGGACTCCTGACCCTGCCACTCAGGAGCTTTGGTCAGGAGCTCAGTTTCTGCAAAAAAACTTCTCAGCAAGTGAACTTTCTAAGAGCTTTGTGGGAGTCCCAGGACTCCTTCAAACAATTCTTCTGCCACAACAACTTAATGTGCCTGTCTCTTCTCATTCCAGCTGCTGAATTTTAACCATAACAGACAGTGCAAAACCCACACCACTCCCCTGTACCAGCCCCTGCTGCTCTTCACCTTGGAGCCCTCACTTAAGGCTGTCCCATGTTTACCAGCTGAGTATTAAGCTGGTCCCTAAGTGGCAAGTTTTACAGCCCAGCAGTAATTGAATGTTTGAGTCCCTCTAAACTCTGGGAGATCCATTCTTGAGCACTGGTAAGTGGCACTGCTCCTACTCAGGCTCTGACGTGGATTCCCTGACCTGTCTCCTGTAGAGGCTCCTCAATGGTGCAAGTCAACATCAGCACAAGGAATTTGGCTCCTCTGCAGTCCTTTTGTACTGAATGCACCTTCCCAAGTCAGTCGCTGGCTTTGAACACTTCTGAAACCTTTTCTGCTTCTGCAACATTTGAAAGCATTTAAGTTTTTCTGACTTTAACTAGTTCTTCCTCAATCTCTTTTTGCCCTACTTTCCTTTGTTTTGCATTAAAAGTGCCAACCCTTGTACTCTTTCCTATTCCTTCACTTCTACTTCAGCGTTTTCATGCTGCCTAATGATACATTTTTTGGTCTTTTAAAGTACTTGTGACACACATGATCTACATTTCTCTACCTCAATAACATGGTGCTGGCACACACCAGATTCCTGCAGCTCCTCCTCTTGGTTTTTGCAAGCCTCTCCATACCAAAGACAGCACAGAAAGGGGAATGTAGCTTATTCTTCCCATGCTGCTGGACTAGTACAAGAGAGGAGCAATCAAAGATGTGCAAAATAATTCCCTGAAAGACACCTTGGGAGGTTTCCAGACAAACCCCCATGATCCAAGCAGAGTCTGCAGCATTAGATCAGGGTGCTCAGATTTTCTAGGCAGGTCTTGGAGATACTCAAAGATGGAAACAACACAGCTTTTACAGACAACCTGCTTAAAAATTCCTTATATCCAGTTGGAACCTCTTGTTTTGGGTTTGTGCTCATTTATCCCTCATCCTCTCCCACCTCTCAGTTCCTGACAATCTCATAGTTACCAGAAGCTGCTGTCAGACCCATCCCCAAAACCCTCTTGCTTCCCCAGTGGAAAACCCCTCAACCCCAGCATCACCTCATGCAGTGAGTGCTGCAATTCCCCCACCCAACCCACGGCCCTTTGCTGAACTCAGTCCCCTCTGCTGCTGTGTCTCATCCTGGGGCTGGGAGCAAAAGTGCCCAGGAACCCCAGGTGTGGTGTAATGAGCACTGACTGCAGAGGGCTGATCCCTGCCCTGACCCTGCTCACACAGCCCGGGTGCAGGTGGCCTCAGGGCACACTGCTGGCCCTGTCCAGCTCAGCAGGCACTGCTGCTTCCTGGCCCTTTGTCCCTGGCTGCTCCCTGGCCAGGCAGTGCCTGACCCACATCCCAGCAGTGGCTTCTCCTGTCCCAGGAGCAGAACGTGCTGTCTGTCTGTCCTTGCTGAACTCCTCTGGCTCTGCTCCTGCAGGGCTCTCTGGATGCAGCCCTGCCCTCAGGACCTCAACTGCCTCCCCTCCAGTTTGGTGTCACCTGCAAGCTGCTTGTGCAGGTGTCCTGCAGCCTCCTCCAGGTCACAGGGACAGATCCTGCACCAGACTCAGAGTCCTGGCCCTACAACCACAGAGAATTATCAGGGACTTCAGGAGATTTGTAAAAGCATGACAAAATAGAAGGGTAGATGACTCCATTCCTCTTACCATAACATCCACTAAATACAATTCTGCAATCCTGACCTCTCAAAGGCACCTCAGGGACATCCATTGCCTAGAACCCTCAGAAAACATTCTGGGAATCTGTCACCCAAACAGACTGTGGAAAGGTTCACACACTTTGGGGAGAAGCTGCCACTGAAGTAGTAGCTGTGAAGGCCAAGGTTCCATGGTCAGTGAAGCTCCCAGCACTTCCAGACTTGTGCTGCTGCAATGTCATCAAACCACTCCATGAAACTCAGAGCTGTGGGGGCAACACACAGAATTCCTGGTAATGCCAGGAAGAGCTAAGCTGAGTGTGGTAGAAGCACTTTAAGGGAATGTACAACAACAAACATTTAATCAAACAATCTGCCTGCCTTCACTCCCAGAGCAGCAAAATCACAACACCACTCTTGACCCTGTCTCACCCTTACACCTTCCCTCCTTGCACCACAAACTGCCTCTGGTAACACTTCTGAGCTGAAGTTCAGGGGCAGAAAGGGTTCACAAAACACTTCAGAAAACACTTTCAGAACAGTGCAATCAGACTAAAGGGAAGGCAAAATTTCCAAGAGGGTCCACAAACAACCAGCCCATCAAGCTGCCAGGCCACAGGCAAAACTTCAGGCCTGGGGTAGCAGTGCTGCACTCTCCAGCTCCTGGCACAGCAGATCATCTGCAAATCTTCCTGTGGTTTCTACAAACTCCAGTGATTTGGGCTGAAGCAAAATAAAATGTTAGCATTAATAGGTTTTTAAATGTATCTTCCACACAGAAAAAGCAGCCAGTGCATAAACTAAGCTAGTGCCACCATAAAAAGGCCAAAAGACGAATGGAATTATAAGAGACTGCTTGAACTTTGGGTGTCTGCTCATTTAGAATCTCTCTTTCCAAAACCATAGGTCAGTTGCTATCCAGCTCCACTGTCCTGCTTGTCCTCAGCTTTCCAGACAAACAGTAGAGCTCTGTCACTGGAGTTTCACACTGGATGAGGGCACAGCTACATCCTGGCCACTCTCAACCTCAACCCCCCATGGAGAGATGACAGCCTGCAGGACATGGGCACACACCAGGACACACATCCAGGGGTGAAGGACATCCCTGTGGGAGCAGGGCAGGGTCTACAGATGGAAGGGCTCTCCATGACCCTCATGTGACCAATCCTGGGGGCTCCAGCTGAGGTGGACCAAGGTACCCAGAACAGCCCAGCTGCTTCACCACCCCGGCCCTGCAGGGCCCACCCTGGTGAGCTCAGAGCACTCCTTGGTGCCCAGATGTCCCACAGCACCCCAGATCACCCAGGGCAGGGGCTGCTCCGGAGAGAGACGCGGAGCTGCGGGAGCGGGTCCAGTGAGGCCACAGAGATGATGAGGGGTCTGGAGCATCCCTCTGGTGAGCAGAGCCTCTGGAGCTGGGCTTTAGTGTAGAGCAGACTGAGAGGGAAATCTCGGCAATCCATACAAGAACCTCCACGGCGGGTGCCAAGAGGTTGGTGCCAGACTCTTCTCAGCAGTGCCCACCGACAGGACAAGGAGCAATGGCTATAAAGTAAACCACGAGAAGTTCTACCTCAACATGAGGAAGAACTTTACACTGAGGGAGGCAGAGCGCTGGAACAGCTCCCCAGGGAGGTCGCTCTGTGCAGACATTCCAAACCCACCGGGACGTGTCCCTGTGTCACCTGCTCCAGGTGACCCTGCCTGGGCAGGGGCTTGGCCTGAATCATCTCCAAAGGTCCCTTTCAGCCCCAACTGTTCTGTGATTCCGGCAGAGACATCGGGCACACACCGACAGCCGGCAGGAAACCAGCCGCAGCCGCCTGCTCCGGCCGGCTCCAGCGACGGGGCTGGAAGTGTTGGCCGAGGCCGAGGCGCAGCCATGAGGCGCCGGTACCGGGAATGGCTGTGGCGGCGGCCTGGGGTCCCCCCATCCCCTCAGCGCGGCCCTCACTCACCCTCCGTCACCTCCAGCACCTTCACCTGCTCCTCAGCAGCGGCTCGCACCGCCTGCACCGGGCACAGGATCCCCGTCAGCGTCTCCACCAGCGCCTCCTTCAGCCCCTGCGCCACCGGCCCGGCTCCGGGCCCGCCGCCGCCTCCCGCCATCGCCGCCCCCTCCGCGGGCCGCGCGCGCCAAACGCACCGCGCGCCGGTGGGAGGGGCCGGGCCGGGCCCGCGCACAGCGCCCCCTGGCGGAGCGGCGGACCGGGGGCATGGCGGGGCAGGGAACGGCGGCGAGCCCGGGAGGGGCCGGGAATGCCGAGAGCCCGGCAGGAGGGGCCGGGAATGGCCGACCCGGGCAGGAGGGGCCGGGAATGCCGAGAGCCCGGCAGGAGGGGCCGGGAATGGCCGACCCGGGCAGGAGGTGCTGGGAACGCCTGACCCAGGCAGGAGGGACCGGGAATGTCGAGAGCTCGGGCAGGAGGGGCCGGGAATGGCTGACCCGGGCAGGAGGGGCCGGGAATGCCGAGAGCTCGGGCAGGAGGGGCCGGGAATGGCTGACCCGGGCAGGAGGGGCCGGGAATGGGGAGAGCCCGGGCAGGAGGGGCCGGGAATGGCTGACCCGGGCAGGAGGGGCTGGGGATGTCGAGAGCCCGGGCAGGAGGGGCCGGGAATGGCTGACCCGGCAGGAGGGGCCGGGAATGCCGAGAGCTCGGGCAGGAGGGGCCGGGAATGGCTGACCCGGCAGGAGGGGCCGGGAATGGCTGACCCGGGCAGGAGGGGCTGGGGATGTCGACAGCCCGGGCAGGAGGGGCCGGGAATGGCTGACCCGGCAGGAGGGGCAGGACGGGCTCCACAAGGGACCGTGCGGGGCCAGGGCAGCGCTCCCCTGGCACAAAGCTCCCGGCTGGGCCGAGGCCGGGCGGGGCTGTGCACGGTCAGAGCCCTCACGGCCCCCGAGGCAGCTCAGGAGAGCCCGAACGAAGGGGCTGGCAGGAGAACTCTCATTGCAGGAGAACTCTCATTGCAGGAGAACTCTCATTGCAGGAGAACTCTCATTGCAGGAGAACTCTCATTGCAGAGGAGCTCTCATTGCAGAGGAGCTCTCATTGCAGAGGAGCTCTCCTTGCACGGAACGAGGGACCTGCGGAAACCTGCCCAGAAAATGTAAGGAGCCTGCACAACCCATGGAGCGGACAGCAGGATCAATGTGCTGGAGCCAGGACTGCTGATTGATTGACTGATTGATTGATTGATTGATTGATTTCTCCCTCTCTCTTTAATTAATCTCCTCCTTTTTCTCTTCTCTTTCCTCCTAGCCCCCAATCCAATCCCCACTGCCATGGGTTTATAGAGTAGATCAGGCATTAACAGAGCAATTTCTATTACAGGTGTGTGATTTACTAATAAAGCTTTGATTTTTTGTCGACTGATTTTTGTCCTTTTCCAGCAGGAGCATCCAGGGCCCGTGGGTGCCCCCTCCCCTGTAAGGGTGGGATGCCACAGGGGGAGCAGGGACTGAGGCAGTGCCCAGGGTCCTGTGGAGCCCCCAGGGAGTCCAGTGACCCCCAGAGCAGGGACTGCCCCGGGGTGCAGGGACCAGGCACAGGGAGGAAACACCTCACAACCTCTTTCCCAACACATAGATGTGGTAAACAGCCAGTGTGAGCCTTGAGGAGCCCACCTGTGTTCTCTGCAGCTGTTTATTTAGGAAGTATAAGCAATTTCACAAAGCATTGCAAGTATTAAAAAGCAGTATTGCCTCATACAAAGTGGGTTTCTTACCTGGGGATGGTGATGGAATTTGTGTTTTGGGATGGGGTAGCAGCTCCCACACACTGGGAAAAACACTGTGAGGTTTTCTGTATCCAGTAATGGTTTGGTCACTAAGTCCCCAGGAGTGTGACAGCAATTTGTCTACAGCCACAGTTCAGTGCCAGGGATGAGCCTGGCAGCCACATTCAGAGAATCACAGAATCACTCAGATTGGAAAAGCCCCCCAGGATCATCCTTGTCACCAGCCCAGAGCACTGAGTGCTGTGTTCAGTCATCCCTTGGACACCTCCAGGCACAGGGACTCCAACAAAGCCCCTTGCAATGTTCCATCAGCCTCTGTCCAAGAAGCCCTGTCCTGCTGCAGATGCACTTTGCACTCAGACCACCCCATCCTGGGGGAACACCTCTTTCCACTGAGAGCCCATCAGCATCCCAGTCCATGGTGAGGGATGCTCTCCTTGCCCACAGCACCTCCTGTTTGAAAGCTCTGGGGTTTATCAAGTGAGCACCTGGTCACTCATGTGCTGCCACCTGCAGAATTTGGGGTTCACTCTTGTTCTTGTGCAAATAACAAATGTTCAAGGCCAGGATGGGACTTGGAACAATCTGGTCTAGTGGAGGTGTCCCTTCCAACAGCCCAGGGTGGAACAGGATGGGCTTTAAGGTCCCTTCCGACCCCAGCCAGTCTGGGATTCTGCAATTCTGCAATTCCAAACTTTTGCAACCTGGATTGAAGATTTTCTGTAAAAGCAGAAGGAGCAGCTTGAGATGCTACACAACCCCAAGCCTGGGTTCAGCTCCCTGCAGGCTCAGTGTCCTGCTGCCCCTCATCCTGCAGCCCCCTGCCAGCACACACCAGCACCAGAACCCAAGGGCAGAACCCACCTGCCCACACCAGCCCCCAGCCCCCCTGGAGTCCCCTCCTCACCCTCCCTGCCCGGTCTCCAGGCCTGGGCAGCTCCTGCAAGGGCAGCTTCACATCAGCCAAGAGAGCAGAGGAGACACCAAGTGCCTCTGGAAGCTCCTCTGTGTTCACCTGAGACACAGCCTGGGCAGCTGTGGTGAGAGCAATCAATTCCCACCTCACACCAACTTCCCAAGAATGAAGGCAGATTTCCTTCCGCAGAAGTTGGGCTGCTGGGCCCCATCTTGCCCCCAGATAAACAGGAGCAGGGGCCATACCCCAGCCAAGCCCTGCTCTCCCTGGCACAACACAGACTGCACAGAGAGGCCACTCCCAACCAGAGGCACAGCCACAACCACACAGGCTGGGACTTCTGTAGCAAGAGAAGGGCACATTTCAGCCACACTGCTCCACCCAGACTGGGCCCTGCCCTGAGCAACCAGGGAGCTCCTGCCATTCCTCTGTCATTGCTGGTCCCAGAGAGGTCTCTGCAAGGGGAATGTTTGATTTTTCTCTCTTGTTCTTCCCAATCCAAAATGCTGCTTCTGCTGGAGGAATAAATACATATTTTTATGTGTGACTTCTGCAAGCTCAGGGTCATCACTCATCTCTGCACTGTCCCAGGATTTCAGCCTAATGGAAAACATAAGTGAGCTGCTGCTGCACCAAAATCAGCGAGGCAGGAGCTCCAGATCTCTTCTCCCAGGAAATAAGGGATAGGACAAGAAGCATCAGCCTCAAATTCCTCCAGAGGAGGTTCAGGTTGGATATGAGGGAAAATTTCTTCCCAAAAGGGTGGTCAGGCCCTGGCACAGCTGCCCAGAGCAGGGGTGGAGTCACCATCCCTGAGAGTGTTCAAAATATGTGTGGATGTGGCACCTGGGGACAGGGTTTAGTGGTGAACATGGCAGAGCTGGGGGAATGGTTGGACTCGATGCTCTTGGAGGGATTTTCCAGCCCTGTTGAGTCTGTGGTTCTCTGATCCCATCACAGCAGGCTCTCAGTGCCAGCACCACATCTGACACATCTCTGCAAGTATCTGTTAGGAAGACACAAAAATGATTACAATGCCTTACAAACACATTGCAAAAAAAGAGGATGAGGTTTAGTGAGAGGAGGGGTATCCCAGAGCAATGCCAGCCTAGCCCAGCTCCTTTTAGCTGAAGTGATGCATAACCACCCTGAATGTGCCAACTCATCCTTCTGTACTTGTAGAAACTCCATTTATTTGAATCTTCCAGGCTTTTCCAGTTTGAATTCCCACCTGTTTGGGCACTGCACAGGCTCTTCACAGGTTTCTGCAGGGATCCCTCATCAAAGCCAGCACTCAGAGCTTGCTGATCAAATACTTCTGTCTCCAAGTTTAATCCCAGTGCTGTCATCCCTTCTTTGGGAGGACAATTCCCTCACCACAAAAAGACATTCTTGGTATGCAAAGGTGTTTTATGGTGAACTCTCTGTTTCTGCCTTTGCTGTTTCAGCTCAAAGCACAGCTCTGAGCTCCCCCCACAGACCCATCCCCAGAAGGCCCCACAGGAAGGTGGCATGGGACTACTGGAACCAGCAAAAAAACCCCAAGAAATTATCAGGGCAGCACATGGAGCAGGGAAAGGATCAGCCTGGGTTAGAAGGTGCCAGCCCAGCCTGTCCCCTGCTTGGTTAAAATCTAACTCCAGACAGTAACAAAAACATGAAAAGCCAAAATCCCAACAGACACCAAAGCAGCCCAAACACTTGACCCACACTCTCCAATATTGGTTTTATCTTCAATAAAGCCTGGATGATGGAGAGACACTTCAAGTGAATTCCATGTGCTTTAGACAGGGGGCTGCTGCTTTTACTTTACATGTTTAGAAGCTCAGCTCTCACAGATTTCAACAAACAAGCACACACACATAATTTAATATATATATTATATATATATATATATATATATATATATATATATATATATATAAATCTGGCCCAGTATTATGACTAAACAAACAGCTAAATTCCTTTAAAACACCACTGTAAGCAGTTTTTCAGAACTAGAAAAACTGAGGTGCACAAGGAGCCTTTGTGAAGCTGCACCTCTGAATTTAGGGTATGTCACTATTTCTTTTCAACCACCTTGCAGCAAACCTTCCTCTAAGCAAGTGGAATTTTGGACCTGGCAGTCTATCACATGATCACACAGGCTTTTCTTTTTGTCATAAAAGACAAAAATTTGTTCCTTCTACTCAAGGCCTTTGGGTAGAAAATATTTGTTCCTTCTACCCAAGGCCTTTTTGCAGGAACCCCCTGATCCCAGTCTTGTCTGGCTCTACGAGCAGCTGAGTGTTGAACCTGCAGTTCCATTCTTCTCCTGTGGCTGCTTTATCTCCTTCTGCAGACAGACTTTATCTCCATTGATGCTCTTGGTGAGGAGCTGTTTCCTCACAGGCTGAGGTGCTCACATCTTCAAGGAGAGCTCTCAGTATGAGACTTGTTCCCTTCTAAATGAAATGTATTGCCATTTGTCAGGGCTGTACTTCAGCCACTCTCTCAGAGCAGCACACTCATTTCTGGATTCACAGAAGAGCTGTCTCAGCTCCTTATGTTGCTGTGTGTGCATTCTAGAGATGATCCCTTCCTGAACCCTGTGTGACACGTGCAGTTGTGTCCTACAGACCATCTCCTGCAGCCAAAACATCCAACATTCCCGTTTGTTGATGTTTTGTGTGCCCTGGCAGGGTCCTGGCAGCTGAACCCCTGGTGGAAGCCCCGATTCCCTGAGCTGCACTGACCCTGGAGCAGCCCAAGCACTCAGCAAATGCCCCCCAATGTTGGTTTTATCTTCCATAAAGCCTGGGTGATGGAGAGTCTTCGAGTGAATTCTGTGTTCTGTAAGGATAAGCTCATAGAATCACAGAATCCCAGACTGGTTTGAGTTAGAGAGGACCTTAAAGCCCATCCTGTTCCACCCTCTGCCATGGCAGGGACACCTTCCACTAGCCCAGGTTGTTCCAAGCCCCATCCAGCCTGGACTTGGACTCTTCCAGGGATCCAGGAGCAACCACAGCTGCTCTGGGCACCTGTGCCAGGGCCTGCCCACCCTCACAGGGAACAATTCCTTCCCAACATCCCATCTAACCCTGCCCTCTGCCAGTGGGACATTCCCCCTTGTCCTGTCCCTCCAGGCCCTTGTCCAGAGTCCCTCTCCAGCTCTCCTGGAGCCCTTTGGGCACTGGAAGGGGCTCCAAGATCTCCCCAGAGCCTTCTCTTCTCCAGGGGAACACCCCCAGCCCTCCCAGCCTGGCCCCTTGGAGCATCTCTGCAGCACCTGAATAGGTGGAATCAAAGCCCTGAGCCTTCCTTGGGTGAGTCACAGGTGCTGTGTGAGCACCCTGGGCTGTTCTGATGCTCCTGGAACACAACACAGGAACATCCCATGGACTAAAGGTGGCACAACAGGTACAATCTCAGGGTCTGGGCACACGGTACAGGCAGGATTTAAACCTGAGTTTTCAGCCTGAAATCCACAGGTAGGGTTACTAAATTTCATTTTTGTCCTGTTTTATGATTAAACGAATGTAGAAGCCATAAACTATTCTTATTAAATAAACAATTAGGATCTGAGCAATCCAGGGAGGTTTGATGTATTTGGTTGCTACATTAGAAAAATAAATAAAATAAAGAAAAATAGCAGAATGAGGTGAGAGAGACCTGTTTCCTGTTCTGGCTTTGCCCTTGGAAATCTGGGGTGCACAAAAGGAGGGGTGAAAGGGGCAGCTCATCCTCCCAGACTCTGAGCATGTTCTGCCCTCATCACCCTCCCTGAGGATGTGGAATGTGCAAAGGGCACACAGCAGAGCCCATCCCAAAGTGAACAAATCTCTCTTGTTTTGTTTAACAGAACTCAAACCCCAGTTTCACCAAGCCTGAGCATCCACATGGGGATGAAACTCAAGGGCAGGGTCTGTGGCATGGCAGGCACTGTCACCTCTTCCAGCCTCCCCCCTGTCCAGGGGCCACAGCTCCAGCAGGAAATGAGACACCAATCCTGCAGCAGTCCTGGGCTGCAGGCACAGCCACCCAAAGACTGGGGGCTCCATTCCTTGAAAAAATTCAAGCAACAACGTGGTCATTTCCAAAAAGTTGCACTCCAATTCTACTCAGTCAATAATCCTGATAAGAAATGCTGCTGTTGGGACTCCAGAAGTCTCCTCTGACCTCCTGAGTCTCCAAACTGACAATGGCTGGTCCAGTATGGAATCACCATGCTGAACTTAACTGCATCTCATTTCCTCTGGCACTTTTTGATAAACAGCCATTTCTTCAATGGAAAAAAATAAAGGGGACACAGAGAAACATCTGTAATGATTCAGCTGCATCAGACTCTGTGCCAGCTCCATTTCCAGCTCCAGTTTGTCTGTCTGTCCCCTCTGAAAGGAAGTTATTAGAGAGCAGTGTTTTTCCCCAGCATTGCACAAAGATTCTTCCAAGCAAAAAGAGGAAAAAAACTCCAATTTCTCATCCTTTTGGTATTTAAATAAAAAGGACCAGTTATACCATGGAAGCATAGACACAACTCCTATACAGAGGCTCAAGGCTCTCCCTTACCCCAGCACATTCAGACAGATCACTTGAGCCAGGCTGAAGATTCTTTTAACAGTCAAAAATTAAAAATTTTAAAATTTTTATCTCAGAAGGAAATAAATTTAAAAAAAAAACCTAACCAAATCCCTGTGGGACCAAATTCCTGCACAGTTCTGATCCCACCCACAGACCCTCCCTGTCACCATCAGCCACAGATGCTCCAAGGCTCTGCCCTACCCCAGTGACTCCGTGCACTTCTGTCCAAGGGAAAAGAGGTAAAACCAGCAGGGAAAAAACTTACCAGCAAATTCCTCCTGGTGATGAGGGGAGGGAACGCCAAGCCCACCACGGTTCTGCTGAGGAGAAGCTGTCCTGGAGAGTGCTCTGCCTGGGACAAACAACTCCAGCCCTCCTGTCTCCCTGGGCTGCAGCAGTTCCACCTCTGGCAGGCCTTGGAGCCACATCCCTGCCATGGGGCCCTTTCCAGCTCTGTCCTGCAGCAGTGGCTGCTCTCCAAGGGATTTTGGGGGCAGCCCCATGTGGGAAGTGCCCTGTGGGCATGAACACCCAAAGCTGTGCTGCTCAGAGCCCCAGGTTCCTCTTGCAGCCACACCTGCAGTGCCCCAGCTACAGGCCCTGAACAGCCTTTGGGAGAAGCATAAATCTCCTTATTCTCAGGCTTCTGGGCTAAATGCAGGTGGGAGCAGCTGAAGGGGTCCACGCAGAGGCAGAGCAGAGCTTGCTGTGGCCACCAGGCTGGGTGGTGAGGGAAGGTCTCTGCTTTCCTGCAGCTGGGCAGGGCTGGCAGGAGAAGCTGCCCCACACGTGAACCCTCCATTCCCCTCCCAAGTCCCAAATTGTGCCTTCAATTCTTCACACATTCAACCTGCAAATAATTTCAGCTTTGAAAAAGCTTTGCACCTCCTTCCAAACCTGAACAGACAAGAATCACCACAACTTCTGCATTGCTTCTTTGGAAGGTGATTATTTCTTGGCTAAGAGAACCCAGCGATGCAGTGTGGATTCAGAGGGAAATAAAACTGCATTTCAAACTCTCTAAAAACACCAACATTTAATTTTATAACATAACCAGGGGTTTATTCCACAATATAAACTGCAACATTTGATACAAGCTACCCAAAAAAGGAGAAAGCCAAAATACAGCTGTGGCAATTACTTTACAGATTTTTTTTTTCCTGTCTTCTACATCACAGGGCCCTCAGTGACACTAGGATCTAACATTTGCTGTCTGTACATCAACCAATGCTAGAAGCAACACGCTGTTCAGTTGTCATTCCAGTCACTGAAACCAGACATAGAAGTTATTGCTCAGATAAATAAACCTAGTCTACGAAAAACGAAGTGAAAAAAAACTAAAGTCTCCAAAGAGTTAACAGAGTAAACAGGGATTTCCTCAAAAGAGGATTATTGGAAAATTCATGGTGCAGGGGTTTTTTTTTGTTTGTTTTTGCACCCAAACCAAGCTGAATTAAATACGTCGGTAAATCCCAGAGGTAACTGAATGCTGTACAATAAAGGTGCATTTGTCAAATGCCTTCCCAATCGGTGGAAACCCCTGCAAACAGTCAGCATCTCAAACCTCAACAACCACAAACAGATCAAGGGAAAATACAAAAGTGTCAAAAATTGTTCTGAGTTCTGGAAAATGATCCCATAAGGATAGAAGTAGCACCATTTGCAATCTGGTTCTTAAACCAGCCCCTGTGGCTTAACTGGAAAACTGGGAACCTTCTTTACTCGAGTCCTGAAGGGTTTCTGGGGTTTCACTTGCGGCCCTGGGCATCCTTGCCGGCGCAGCTGGCACAGATGTAATCCTCCTTCTCTGCCATCTCGGGGGAGATGCCCACACACACCTGGTGGAACCACTGGTTGCAGCTGCCGTCACACTGGACCCAGTCGACCTGGTGAAGAGCAGACACAGGGGTCAGAGCAGGGCCAGCCCAAGTGTCCCACACTCCTGGGTCATCCTGGGACTCCTGGTCTGTGAGAATTGTCTGATCCACAGCTGGCTGGTGCTGGATATTCACTGTGTTCCCTGCTCTCCCGGGCTGTGGGCAGGGCACACCCTTCCTTATCTCCCCACTGCTCTCCCACCTATCAGAGACTCAACATCCCCCTTCTCCATTTCCAGCGTGGATGGGCCTGAGCAGAGCCCCAGGCACTGCCCCCATCACAGAGCCCATCCACACCTGGATCCCAAGAGCAGCCAGGACACAGTGTCTGCACGGCCCCACCTGCTCCCTCCCATGGTGTGCAGATGTTCTGATGCCACATGGCTGCCCCAGGGTAGGTGGGGTCAGTCCTGCCCATCCCAGCTGCACAGGCACCAGCCTTGGGTTAGCCAGGGCCTCTCACCCCCCTCATGAACAGCTTTTCTGCAGTCAAACAGTCCCAGGGCAGCTCCCTGTCCCAGATCCCAGCACTGGGAACACCATGGTGGGTCTGCCCCTCCTGACCTCATCCCCCTCAGGCTGGAGGCAGTTCACAGCTGGGCAGATGGCATCCTCATCCTCGGAGTCCTCCTGCTCTGAGAAGGACGTGTCTGAGGGCAGCAGGTGGCTGTCACTGGAACGCTGCAGCTCCAGGAGCCGCTCCCGCTCTCGCTCCAGTTTGTTACTGCACAGATCCTTTGAGTGACTCAGTTTCAGTTTCTTCTTTTTGGGTGTTCTCATCTTTTTTACTCTCGCTCTCTTCTCACCACAGAAGGTCTCTCTCTCAAAACGCCGCTTCAGTTTTCTCTCCATGTAACTAATGCCGTCCTTCTTCCCTCGGCAACACTCGTTCTGTGGGAAGGACATTTGGCAAGGTTGGAAGTGTGCAGCTAACACCCATTATCCTGTTATTTCAGACCCTGATTCTAGGAATAGGTTTAAGTACAAGTGCAGTGTTTGATACTGCAGCATTTTCAGTAGCATGAGATGTGTAAGAGGAGCCAGGGGCAGGGTCAGGCACCAGGGATGGAACTCAGAGAGAAAACCATCCTCATTTCCTGCCTCTGAGCCCACAGCTTCCACAGCAGCTCCCTTGGAAAGCCTCAACATAGGACAAGAGTCAAGTGTCCAAGGCCAGGATGGGACTTGGAACAATCTGATCTAGTGGAAAGTGCCCTGGCCCATGGCAAGGGGTGGAACAAAATGAACTTTAAGGTCCCTTCCAATCCAAGCCAGTCTGGGATTCTGCAATTCTATGAAATCAGGACAGATGTATGTAAAGTACAGAGACTGACCATAAACCCATATCTAAATTTCAAAAATATATTAGGCCACAAATTCAATTCAATATTTTGTAACTAATTTATTACCGACTTCTTGACTCCTTTTGCACAAGGAAAATGTATTTTCATGGAAGTGCAGCCACACACACAAAGCCCAGTAAAGCCCAAGGGCTGAGGCAGAGCCTTCCCCAGGGTGCCCCAGCTCAGTGCTGCTGTTGGACACTTGCCTTGTCACCTGTGGCTGTGCTGGGTGACCTCTGCTCTGGCTGCAGGGCTGGGCTCTGCTTTGTGAACAGGGCCTGATAGAGCTCCTGGATCTCGGGCAGAGAAACCTGCAGCAGCTGGGCTTCCATCATCAGCTCGTCCAGCTCGGTGCTAACCACTAGTGTGAAACACAAGGAGACACAGCAGGAATTCTTCAGTGACAACAACTGCACAGATAATGAAAAATCTCTGGTATCACAACAAAAAATGGTGAAAGACTTGAAATCTGCAGCTGCATGAGTTAGTTCTTATCTGCTCCCTCTCGACTGCTCATTTTTAACAGTAGGGTTAAAAGGAAAGGCAAAGGCTTGCACAGAAGCTCCTGCACTGTGGCTCAGCACCCTGCCATGCTCCCATTCCCTGCTGGTTCAAGGATAAGGCATTGCCATCATCCCTGGAAAATTATCCTGCTTTGGGAGCTGCAGGAGTGTGACAATCCCCTCACTACCTAACAAGTGGGTAACGTGAACAAACTGAGTGAGGTCTGTACAGGGAGCCATGAGAGGAGAGGAAGGAAGGCTGAGGATAAGCCTGATGACAACTGCCCACTGCTGCTACTGGCTCCAAGCTCCAAAGCTCATGCAGGGCTCTGAAACAGTCCTGGCCAGGGAGGCAAAAATCTTTGTATAAATAACAGCTTATTAATGCACTACAACTCAAATATGAAAAATAAACCTGATGACACAAAGAACTGCCTTGTTTGATGTGAACTGTAACATTCCACCATTCCATTTTCTAGCACTGGTATGGACTGAGCTGCACAGACATGAAGGTAAGTCTAGACTTGTGTCCCTGGAGCATTATGCATGAGGAGGGAAGAAATGATAAATAATTTCTGTCACAGTCATAAAATGATGCAATTCACAGCTTGTCTGTTAGTCCAACCCACTGAGTCTGAGGTGAGGATGGTCCAGAGCCTGTGCTGAGCAGAGCAGCCCCATGGGGGCTGGGGCAGCTCCAGTCCCTGACAGCTGGAGAGTTGTGCTGCAGCAAAGCTCACATGGACTCGTGTCCTGTGCATTCAGTATCCCATGGCCTCCAGCACCACATCCCTGCTGTTCCCATCCACCTCCTGCACTTCCAGTGGCCCCTCCTCTTTCCTTCCCCCTTCTGCAGCTCGGCCGGGGCACAGCCTGGGGGAGCTGTTCTGGTGGGAAGGGGCCAGCTCTCCTGATTCCTCATCCCGTTGTGCCACACCTTTTCATCACACACGGGAAATTTCTATCCTCAAGCAATGCACCCCTCTGCCAAAGCTGGACACTGAGCTCCAAATTTGCTGAGGAGATGGAGAAACAACCACCAGGGCTATGCAGTCACAGGCCTGCTCAGCCATTTCCTGGGGACCAGGACACCCTCCCTGCCCCACCAAACACAGGGGAAAAAAGGAAGGGGCAGGGGGAAACCTCCCAAACCAAAGTGAAGATTACAAACCATGAAGTGGGATGCAGTGCTGTCCTGTAGAGAATGGAGAATGCAAATACATGGTTCTGTTATCCCAGTCATGAGGCATGGAGAATGACATTGCCCCAATTGTCTGTGACACCTAGAAAACAAAACACATAGTTTCACTAAACATGGAGTTTGAAATGCAGAATAACTGTGATAGGATCAACACTTGTTTCTCTTACAGCTACTGAAATCTCGTATCTGGTCCAAAAGACTGCAGGGACATGCCAACAGCAAATCCTGCACCTCCTGACACTGCCAGGGGCATCTCACCAGGAACCTTCCACAACACCCTCAGCCTCACTAACCCAAGTGCCTGGGCCCCTTGCAGAATAGGGCTCTCCTCAATCCCCACTGCTGCTCTCAAGGGAATTTTTCAAACTCACCCACATTCCTCACTTTGGCCTGTGTCAAAGCAGCCCAACTCCAGTGGTTACTGAAGAGCTTCCTGTGTGGAAGTGGGTGCTGGATTAGCCCAGATGACAGGGAGAACAGAACTGGGACAGGACAGGACAGCCATGGTGAGACACTGGATTCACCAGAAAACCACTCAAATCCATGGAGACTGAAGTTTCAGCTCACACCTGCCCCGAGGAGCACTGGGGCCTGGCTCTGGAGGGTCCCCAGCTCAGGCACACTGAGGGACCCAGGCAGGGGGACCTGCTCAGAGGCTCTTCCACTGAGCTTCCCAGGGACCTCTGACTTGGGAAATGTCATCACAAGGACCTGGACAAGCTCAGCCAGAAAGACCCTGATTTGGAAGGTTAACTGACTTACGGTCCAGACCCTCAGAAATGGTTACACTGCTCTGGGTGGGAGGAACCTCACAGCTCCACGCTGAGCTAACACTATCAGGCAAATAAAATGAAACTGTTTCAATTTCTGGCCAAAACATCAACTTCTGTTTCCAAAATCTTGGCCAGCTCTTTTCAGCTACACTAGCTGACCTAGTAAAATGATACTTTAAGACCTAAATTACCAGAAAATCATCTTAAATACCTAGAGATATTTTAATACATCTTGACTTGCCTGTTTGAAAAATTTGGTCCACTAGCCACTGGCACAGCTGGGTGAATTAGAAGCAGCTGCAACACCCTGTCAGGTGTGGCATGGTTTGTGTTTTAATGTAAGTGAACATGAAAATAGAAACACAGCCTAACTGTAGCTGGACTGGACCAGCTAATCTAAGGTGTTTCAAAACGTAAAACCAACAGAGTACATTCCATTTTGGGGAGTTTCATGTCCTTCATACAGCACAGAACTTTGATTTCTGCTATTCTTCTGCATTTGTTATTCTCAGGAAAATTCTTTACCTCCTTTCCTTCTTTATGTGGGCTTTCTGCTTTGAAGGAGCTTCACTGAAAAAAAACAAACTCCCTCACTACCCCACCTGAAACAGCTGCTGTGGCCAAACCCAGCAATATGAGCAGGATATTCATTTTGGGAGTTCTAGAGGAAGTGAGGAGAGTCAGCAAAGGATGAAGACACTTTGTTGAAAACAACTTTGCCTGAGAGCCAAGCTGGTAATGCACAGGACAGTTTGTGCCTCTGTCAGTAATTCTCAACACTTATTTGAATACTTGTAGAAGCAGAATATAAAGACCAACTGAATAGTATGAGTGACAGTGTTCACAGGGATCTTAGGATGAGGGAAGAGATGAGGATCTGACTCCATGTTTCAGAAGGCTTGATTTATTATTTTATGATATATATTATATTAAAACTATACTAAAAAGAATAGAAGAAAGGATTTCGTCAGAAGGCTGGCTAAGAATAGAAAAAAAAGGAATGAATAACAAGGCTTGTGTCTTGGACAGAGTCCGAGCCAGCTGACTGTGATTGGCCATTAATTAGAAACAGCCACATGAGACCAATCCCAGATGCACCTGTTGCATTCCACAGCAGCAGATAACCATTGGTTACATTTTGTTCCTGAGGCCTCTCAGCTTCTCAGGAGAAAAAATCCTAAGGAAAGGATTTCTCAGAAAATATCATGGCTACAAGTATGCACTCCAGAAACAGTAACACAGCAGCTCTGTCGTTAGCAGTGCCACAGCAGAACACAAGAGCTAGAAGAGGACAGGGGAAAAACAGGCTCTTTGGGAGGAATTGTTCCTGGACTCCAGCAGAAAGGAGCACGAAGCTGCTGCTGGGGCACACACACATCCTGGCTGAGGGGCACAGCAGGACCCAGCTCCTGCCAGCTGTAAAGCAGGAACAAACCCTCTGCCTTGTGGGGGTTTGTAGGGAGCTACAGCAGACCCAAACCCAAAGCAGCGTCACTCTCTGTCCTCACTGACCCCGTGCTGCCAGTGCCAGACGCCCATCCCCGGCCCAGCCTCACCTTGTTTGTCTCCGGCAGCTGTCCCGCTGAGCCTTGCCACCTGCTGTACAGTAATCCTGAGCCAACTTTGTCCTGGATGCGTTTTAGATTCCCTGAATACAACATTTGTTGTGCTCTGTGCTGCCAGTTCACAGTTCTCTCGATCATGTAGCGCAGGGCGTCCCCCTCGGGCAGCCGCACGCGGATGCGCTGCAGGGACGCCAGCAGCGGCAGGATCTTCTCCAGCGGCGGCTTCTCGGAGCGCCGGCACTGCGGGCACAGCCACACGCGCGGCCCCGGCGCCGTGCCCGGCACGGGCACGCAGCCCGTGTGGAAGAAGCCCCTGCAGAGCTCACACTGGATCATGGGAGCAGCCGGCTCCTTCTGGCACAGACACACCTTGAGCTCGGCGTCCTCCTCGCTCGACAGCACCTTCAGCTCGTTGGCTGCTCGCAGGGCACGCAGCGCCTCCATCTCCCTCAGCCGCGCCTCTCCCAGCGCGGCCATCTGAAAGGGAGGCAAAGGATGGCTGTGGAAACCCAGGGCACCACAGGGAATATTTCTCTGACCCCCAGGGGAGCGTGGCAGTAGTTGCCAGTAAAGTCCAAAGTAAAGAAGCAAAAAGGGCCTTTGCATAAGATCTATAGATATTTAATTCAGCCTCGTGGTGAGATGTTCAGGTCCCAGCCACACATCCATCTCGGGTTCAGCCTTCTCCCCTCTGGGGGCTGACCTTGGTCTCAGGCAGTGTAAAGGTGAGGGGCAATCAGTGAAATGGGAGGGAGTGGCTCAGGAACACCTATGTTCAGACATAGAACAGGGGAAGGAGCCAATGGGGTGTAACTTAGGAGATGCCCCCCCAGCGCCTCCACAACGGAGCGCTGACTTTGACCCTCATCCATGGAGAAAGTTTCCCAGACTCCAGGATAGACTAGAATCCCCTAAAGTGTGAAATAGATTATAGAGAGTAGTGTAGGTGTATCACTTGATGAGAAATTTAGGGTTTGGGATTTTTAGTATGCTGTGGATGGAAGCAAGATGGAGGGCACAGGGTGTCCTCCTGGGTTTCTTCTTCCTGCTTCTTCATCCTTCCTCTTCATGGGTTTGGGTGGCATTTTGTAATTGGGCAGAAAAGTCCACATTGTGGGCTCTGTGGGATCAGTTATTGGGTTAAAAGGGAAAATACTCCAGGTGTCAGTTCTTAATTGGATAGTTTAGTTTTAAAAGACCTTGGAACAAGAGATTGTTGGCCATTTTGTGCCTTCTAATGAAAAGCTGCCGAGCTCACAGTAGTGAGACTGTTTTAGTGATAAGAAATAATGAACACCTGAGTCCAAACATTAACTACTGTCTCAAGTGCCTTCAATCCAGAGCCAGAGAAACTGACAACCAGTACCCCTGGCAACTGGGACCCCAACAGATGGCATCCCCAAGGGAGCACTGCCTGTTACAAACAGGGTGCCCCCTGCTCCATCATCCTGCAGACACACCAGTCTCCAGGGCTTTAAATGGTAGAATGAAGCAAGGATAGGGATGTGCAGTGGGACAGCAAATGGGATTGGAGGGGCAGCACTGCGGATGTGCAGTGGTGTGACTTCAATTCCCTACCATTTTCTCATGAGGCCCTGAGAGAAAAGGCTTAACCCTTTGTAAAAAAATAGCTCCTAACCCCTTCTCTCTTCCAAGCTTTTGTGTTTTGTAATACAAAAACATGGTCTGCCTTCAAGCAGCTGAAATCCTGAAGAAGTGCAAGTTTGGACTGCAGACACTGCTCTGGGAATGTGTCTCTCAACTGTCTGACTCTGGATACTCAGAAAAGCTTCCTGGGCAGTTTCCACAAATGCAAATGTACCTCTCACCCTCATTTTGTACATGCTGAGCCATCAGGGCCATGCCCTGACCTACAAACTTGCTCTGGGGATTGTGAACAGCAGACAAAGTTCAGGTGTACCCTGGATCTGCTGTTTACCCTCTCTGCAAAAGCTCATGATCCTTTTTTCAGGAATCTTTAGCACTAACTCCTATAAAGATAGCAATATATAAGCTGTTCAGACCAGCTGCAACTAATTAATTATATGCATTTTATAATGTATATAAACACACTGAGGAGGGCTTATAGATATATACAAAGTGGTTATTTCTCATACCATAGCTTTCAGGCATAATTCCTGGACTAAAATCAGCTCTGGAAAAGTTAGACAGCTGTGTCCATCCTGGGCAGACATGAGACTGGGGCACAGCACATTCTGATGTGCACACAGGTGCTCCTCTGGGTTGGGAGCTTGGGAAGGTTCTGGTTCCCCTCGTGTGTCAGAAGCAAACCCTGCCACACTGAATGACCTCTCCCTCTCCTGGGTGCAGCCCCTGGGGGTGCCCTGGCTCTCCTTGGCCAGGGGTCCTGGAGTCACCAAGGGCTGAGTGTGACCCAGGTCCCAGCCTGTCCCCACAGGGCCACAACAGGGACACCACTGCAGCTCTGGGGCTCAGACAAACAACACCAAAGCACTTAAAGTATGAGTTTCAAGTAATTGCCACAGGTTAAAACTTAAATGGCCCACATTAAATGACATTCAAACCCCACCCAATGAGTCCCTACTGCATCTCATGAGCCACAGGACATCATTACCTGGCCCAGGCTGAGGCTCTGCACTAGGTCTGCTGGAATGAAGCCCTTCCTCACCAGCAACTGAGTCTGGTCCACCCAGAGCAATGTTTCAGTGACTCCATAACTCATGAGGTTTTCTTTAATTATTTAGAATGTTTGTTTTAATTATAAATTGTGCTGGGTTATTGTGTTCTTTGAAAGGATCAGACTTGGCCAAACCCTATCCCATTTTTAATAAGGTTTAGGTATGGTAGGGGAAAACAGGTCTCCATTTTTTGTTTTGCTCAGCTACAGTCACTGCCTAGCAAACTGTGAGGCTGCCTAATGCACAAAGCAACAGATGATGTTTCCACTGAAAGCAATTTTGGGAAGTCTGAAGCAAACACAGCAAAGTGCGGTTCCAGAAATCCTACAGAGCAGCACAGCAAAAACAGGGTGGAAGCCACACTCCTGCACAGGAGGCAAACAGAAACAAGGGTTCAAGGAACTCAGAAGAAATTCCAGTTAGGAGAGATCTGAGCACTTACTGCAGATGCAGTGTCCTTGCTTTCAGAGAGTGCCCGCTCCAGGTCGCTCAGCGTCTCCAGTTTAGTGCTTTTCTTCTTGCCACTTGGCACTGGCTCCTTCAGCTTCTTCTGCTTCCTCTTCAGACTGAGCATCCCAATGTCACACCAGGGACACAACACCTGAGGCACAGAACAGCAGTGTCCCACATGCAGCAGTGTTACACCTGCACTGTTCCTAACAGACCTTCCTGCCTGGATGCAGCCACAGGCAACTGCTGAGAACTACAGTTCCTGCAGTTATTCCATCAACATCTGAGGGATTAGGATGAGGTTATCTGGAAAGTAGGGAGAGCTGGGAAGTTGGAACTTCAGTTTTGTAAAATGCCCAGACCCAAACAACCCTTGTGTTTCACCCAGACTGCTGGGAGAGAGGGAGGGAGAGAGAGAGAGGAAGAGAGAGACAAAATGCTGAACAGCCTCCCTGGGACTGAAACTGCAAACCCTGGGAAAGAGCAGAGATTCCAGGGGCTGCCCTACATTCCTGTCTGTCCCAACAGGAGGGGGCTCAGAGGGCCTCAGTGCTGGGCAGAGTGTACATTGCTCATAGACTGCAGGTGTGACAGAGCCACAGCTCCAGAGGGGCAGCAAACACAGCCCCAGTCTCATCCTGGCACACCTGAACCTGAGGAGGATGGAGCAGGTAGGAACCTGCTCACCTGCAGCTCGGCCTGATGCACTGGAGTTAATCCAGTGCCACAGATTTGTCACTATTCCCATATTCATATGGAAAATGTTAGACACTGGCACTGCCTGCTCTTGTTAGCCACTGATTAAGAAGAATAGAGGAAACATAGCTAAATCTTAAGCATTTTAGAAGTTTAAAACTAATATTAGAGCTATAGGTCACTAACAAAAGTTCTTATTAAACCAGTTTGTGTAATCCTAAAGCAATTCTGCCAATAAGAATTTACAACCAAATTGGAGACGTCGGACTTATTCTCTGCATAGCATGACTATATTAAATATTAAATATTTCATATTTATTTAATATTTACTGCTCCCTCCTGGGCACACCCTGAGTCCCTGCAGCATGCATGACTGAGCTGATCCCCATGCAGGCTCTCACCTCCAGAAGGGAATACGGAGAGTTCTCACACAGGAACGTGTTTGCTGCACACTCCTTCCACGCCTGCACTTCAGCCACCAGGGCCTCCAGCCTGGGCAGGTGGTCCAGGTGCACTGGGAGGGACCGGCCCCTCGTGACGAGCTCCACCAGCGTGTCCAGCACGGGCACACGGCCCCCAGCCTGCCAGGGGGAAATGAGGAGATGCTGGATGCACACAGCACACAGCACACAGCACTGCCCAAGTCACAGCAGTCACTCAAGGAATTCAGGGCAGAGCTTGTAAAAGTGAATTTAATGCTCAGACAGCTCAGTGACCTGCACTATCAGTCCAACATTTGTGCTGCTTGTGCATTTAGTCATTGACTATCAGACAAAACTAACAACACATTTGGGGCCTGGGAAGCAAGAATGCACTTGCCAAGTGACCCTTTAAAAAGAAAATAGAACAAAGTCAAAGACTGACAACAATATAAGTAGTCTCCCAGTCTCACACTGCATTCATAGCAGAAAATCAAAATAATTCTGAAATTGTAACACTATAGATTTATATTATCATTGAGAGAAGATCTCCAAGATCAATTTCAGCAATTAAACCAGCATTGCCAAAGCCACCACTTCTCCCCAAGTGTCACATCTACATACCTTTTAAATCCCTCCAGGGATGGTGACTCTACCCTGGGCAGGCTGTGCCAGGGCCTGACCACTCCTTTCAGTGAAGAAACTTTCCCCAACATCCAACATGAACCTCCCCAGGTGCAACTTGAGGCAGTTTCCTCTCATCCTGTCCCTTGTTCCCTGGGAGGAAACTCTTGATTCCCTGGCTCCAGCCTCCTTTCAGGTACTGCAGGGAGCTCCAGCACCAGAAGACAAGCTTAACCCAGGCTGTGCCAGGCCAAGAGTGAGAACCACCCCCAGTATCCCATGTGCCAGTCAGGAGAAAGCTCCAACCATTCCCTTGGCACCCCACACCTCAGGCAATGCAGGTACCACACACCCAGAGGTAAAGCAGCACAGGAGTAATTCCAGAGGCAATTTCTAGAACAGGCAGTTGACGTAGAACTGGAGAACTATTCACCAAAACAACCCCAACACCTCTAGCAACTTCAAAGTCCTAATGCCAAGAACTTCCTGCAAGTCACAGTGATTGCAGGTCTTTAACAAAACCTTCACAGAACCAAAGCAGAAATTCTTGGTGCAGACAGAACTAGTTTTCCATGTTCAAGAGGCAGGATTTCAGAGTCCAGACCAAGAGATTAGCAAATACCAAGAAAAAAAAAAATCACTCAAATTCTTTCAAGACAGCCCTCAAATGGAAGTTAGTATTACATGAATTTTATTCCTTAAAAATATTTAAATCCAAGAAAATTAGTTTTTTAAATAAGAGCTCAAAATAAATTTTTATTGAAAGCCGAATTTAGGCCAGACAGGCCTGAAAATACCCCTAAGTTAAATTAGAGCTCACTTTATAGAAAAAAAAAAGAGGATAAATGAAAATATTTGGCAATTTATACCAAAATGTGAAATCAGGGCTATCCCAGTGCCACCCTGGTCTGATCTGGGCAGTCCCACCATCCCCTGGCTGGCTTGAGCACTTGCAAGGCTGAGCCAGGAACTATTTCTGTATCACCACTCTGTATCTCAGTGTAGCACAAAAACGTGATTAACAAGCAGTTGTTACTGAGCAACTCAGAAAAAGTGACCTTTTGGTGAAGCTCCATAATGCAGTAACTTTTTAACTTTAGATTTTTGCTAATAGCTATTTTATAGATTTTATTGCAGGCAGTTAGTTGCAAAGGTGAAGGAATACAGACCAGAACCAGAAGCAAGAATCAGGGCAGTGGGTGTAGCTGCTCCATGGCTGAGGTAACCAATGATGTCCCAGACTGGGAGCTCAGAGTCAGAGCGACACCAGAGCCCAGGAGCACACACGGGGTGTGGGGTGGCTCTGGTGACATGAGCAGGGTCACTGTCCCTGCCCAGCAGCCAGGCTCACGTACCTGCAGAGCCTCCACCTCCTGCAGCCAGTCCTTGGCCTTCTGCACTGCATCCTTCAGTGCTGCTCCATTTGGGAGGTAGGCTGGGATCTCCTCCAGCTCCTTCACTGCTGCTGCCAGGCTGCTCAGGGACTGCCGGGGCCTGGGGGAGCACAACAGCCCAGATGGGAGATGCTGCTTACAGAGGGGCTCTTCCACTCACCTGGGTTGTTAAAATCAGAGGGCCACACCAACTGAAGATGTTACTGATGATGTTCAGTACTGGCTGCACCCAGCAGAGCTGGGGTGTCAGGAGCGGGGTGGGTTTAGAAATGTCTGTTTGCTTATTCTAGCCTCCTACTAGAAATATTCTCACATTTGGACTTAAAGATGATGTTCCTTTTATTAACTTTTGGATGACAAACACCCACCAGACCCCAGACCAGCACCAGCTGAGAGATTCTGCATTAGAAAGTTAAAACCCTGAAATGGGCTTTTCTATATTTCCCGGTTTGATTCTGAGGTTTTAGAGAGGTACAAACACAACACAGCTCCCTATCAAATGTTGAACCCAAGCTTAGTCAGTAATGTGCTATATGAAATTGTCTTAAAACCCTGTGGGGTTAGTAGTGGGTAAGAAATGTTCCAATACTTCAAGTATGACAAAATTAAAAAAAGAAAGGAATCTTGAGGGAAGAAACCTGGCACATAAGTTTGTGCCACGTTCCTAATTTTAAGTACACTGTCCTCTCCCCTGTTTTACTTTATAAATCAGAAGGTAAAAACCACAAGAAAATTTTTCTTAGTAAGGATGTATTTGGTTTATTTCCTTCTTCCCTGCACCAATTAATCTGGAAAAATCTCCTCCTTGTTAGTTAGAAACAGCCCTACATGGACTCTATGGACTACGAAGTTTTACCTGCTGGTGGTACCTATCTGAGCTTGATCTGAACACGTGTTCTCCAACCTGAAACTGGGGAGGGGAGAAGGTGGAAAAGAAGGAAGAGGTACCTTAAACCCCTTTCCTGAGTGTCCTGCTTTGATAAGTTTTTTTGGCATTGTGGTAGCGTCAAACCATGACACTGTGGCACAAGGAGAATTCACACAAGATGGTTGAGCAACACAAACACTGCAAAGCAACCCTGACACCTGAAACTGCTCCATCCCTCATCCCCCTCCTCCAGCCCTGCCCCTTCTGGCTGGCACAAGCTTTGCCTTCATCAAACTGGATGAACAAAGGGGAGCCCCTCCAGGAGTCAGGGCACTTCCATCTGAAACAACTCATGAAACTACAAAATGCAACACTGAGATTTAGCTCTAC
The DNA here is from genome assembly GCF_012460135.2 of Molothrus ater. NCBI lineage: Eukaryota > Metazoa > Chordata > Aves > Passeriformes > Icteridae > Molothrus > Molothrus ater. The sequence goes on from NC_050502.2 coordinate 1,222,754, forward strand.
CTGGCCTTTATCAGGTTCCTGGCTTTGTCATCCCAGTGCTCGGACACGGTGAGGAGCTCCTGCAACTTGGCCATGGCCTTCTCCACTGCCGGGTAGGGCGCGAGCCCCACGCCGGAGTCGATGAGGCGCCTCATGTCATCCAGGGTGAGGGAGCTGTGCTCGGAGCAGGCCAGCTGCACGTCCTCCAGCCAGCGTGCCTGCTCCAGCCGCGCCCGCAGCTCCGGCAGCTGCGGCAGCTCCACGTCGAAGTCAAAGCTGACGTCCAGCAGCTCCTGCAGCTCCGCAGCGCTGGGCATCTCTTCGGAAAGGAGCTTTTGGCTTTGCTGCTGGAAAGCTTCCACACGGTCAAGGAGATCCTGAAATACACAAATGCAACATTAACAACGGGAGCACGGGCTCCTGGCAAACCCCCTGCTGCAATGCCACAGTGCACATGGCAAATTATCCCGATGTATGTCTCCTATTTCCTTTATTTCTCCTCCCAAGTTGTCCAAGTTTTTTGCTCCTGGAACTTTCCTTAATTATGAAGGATTTAAGAATTTTCATTGTGATGGTCTAATGTTATAGTGTTGCTTTTTTTTTTTTTTGGCCCAAGGCGGTGTATCTTGTGCCATCTGATCAGACCAACAACAGACCCCCACTGTTCACCATCCCCTCGTCTGCTAGTAACCCCAACACACCCCCTACAGCAAGCCCCACCACCACAACCAACCCCATCCCAAGGCCATAACCAACAACACCCCAGTTAGCCCAGGCTTCTGGGTAAGGATCCACTGCCAATGACACTGAATAAACAAACACTACCAACATCCCCCCTAAATAAACCATAACAAGCACCAAAGACACAAAGGAAACCCCCAAGCTTACCAGCCAACCACACCCTGCAACTGCTGCTACAACCAGCCCCTGCACCCCATAATAAGGGGAGGGGTTAGATGCAATTAATAACTTATACTAAACCATATGTGCCAGAGAAAGGAGGTGTGGAAACATTAGAAAAAGTACCAGGAGCTTTTTGTAAATGGCACATGGCAAATTATCCCGAGGGCTGAAACACTACAATAGTGTCTTCCACACACAGTGTTGCCAGCACCTCCTCATATGTAGCTGGGGTATCCCAGAACAAGGCAATCCCAGGGACAGGGTGCCAGAAAGAGGGCTCCAAAGAACAGAAAGGATGGAAAGGGAAATTGAGCATTCCATGGATGTTGCTGCCTGGCTTTGTTTTGGAATGGTTCAGGCAGCTGAGGAACAGCAAGGTAAGGAATATGAAGGCTGTGCAAAACACTGGGAAGGGCACAGAATTTCTGAGGTTCATTTCTGCTGCACTGCTAAGGCTTTTGAGCTGCACCCCACAGTCCCAGTGAGCCACAGGCATTTTACTCTCTCATGCAGGGGAACACCTTCTCTCTCTCCATGCACTCAGCAGCTCATTACCCCAAAGGTATTTCTGAGACTGTTTGCACTTTCTTTAGGATAAAGTACAGTCATCCAGAGCAATCCCACAGTGAAGGCTGGGATTATTCTGTATGAAGCAACCTGCCCAGTACCCCCAGTGCTGCCTGAAATGCTGCTCCTGCAGGAAGTTCTTCCCTCACAGCTGACACCTTGGCATTTTGCCAGTGAGGCTGTTTCCCAGGGTGGGCAACTACCCCCAGCATGGAATCAAACAATTTTTAGAGATAGACTGAATTGTGAACCCATCTCCAGTAATGCTGGTCATTTATATTAACAGCCTAATTTGCACAATGACATATAATTGAGGCTTGTTGAGGATGACACAAAGGAACACTCTGACCATATGTGTTTGTTATTTCCCTGTTCAGGAATGCCAGATGGAGAGGAACTGTTTGCATGTCTGGCATTTCCAAATTTCTGCTTTTCAACCAGCAAGAAAACTTCACAGCTTCAGTGCTACAAACAAATAACTGTAAATAGGACTGCATCGAATCTGATCCACACACTGCAGGGCAGATAAGGCTGTTAAGGCAGATAAGCAGCACTCAAAGCTGAGTAGAACTGGTTTATTCCCATTCATTTCCATGGCACCATCTAGTGTCAGTGTTGGGTGGATACTTGAGGGACAGTTCAAGAACTGGACACGGCATCTCCTGGTTTCAAGTATCACAAATATGCAAAGCCCTTCTCCTTTAAGACAGGAATTGCAGCTGCACAGATTTTTTTTAATTGCCCCTCAGTGTGATATGGAACATTTTGGCAAATTCTGAAACAAGATCTTGAATTACTTTCAAGTTTGCCTGAGGGCTCATCATGTGGGGAGCAAAGAACCAGCACAGCTGGTGGTGGTGGGATTCAAAGTGATCTGACTCCAGCCAGCAGCAGGTTCTCTGCTAGAGACAGGATTTGGCCAGCCTGGGCTGGGTTTGGCTGGAGTTATCTGTGGGGTTTCCTGGAATGTGGTTAGAGAGCACGAAGAGGGATCTAATTACAAGACTGAGAAAGCTGATTTTGGATTAACAAAGAAGGAAAGTGGAAAGGATGACAGAGCTGTCCCTCAGAGCACTGGGGAGTTTGAATGTTCTCAGATTAACCTGGCTTTACTCGTAAGAGCAGACAGTTAACTGACCCCAAACTTTTAACTTGTAGTTACCCAGGTCATCCTGCTCCTTCTCCTACAATCCTTCATACAACATGAATGGTTTGATTTCCCTGTGCAGTATAAAACTGTTGACCACAAACAGCAGCTGGTCAGAGCTCCTTTCTTCAGCATCCCATGTGCCCAAGTCACCCCAGCCTGCCGGTGCCCAGTATCAACCCTTGAAGCAAACAGTGAGATGGGAGATGAAGGCAGTGCAAGCCCATCACTCTGTAAATGCTCCTGCTCCCTTGCCAAGGCTTCCCCAGTTACCTTCAGCAGTGGTGTCTGGCTGAGGACACAGGGCAGGGCGTAGAGCTGCCTCACGAAGAGCCGCAGCTCGTTCACCGTCAGCTGGTTCTGACACTTGCCTCCCCCGGAGCGGTACCTGCAATGACACATTCAGCCTTCAGCTTATCACCACAGAGAAAAAAACATCAGAACATCAACTCTGAGGCCAGGCTGGACAGGGCTTGGAGCAACCTGGTCTAGTGGAAGGTGTCCCTGCAGGGAGTGGAACAAGATGAGCTTTAAGATCCCTTCCCAGACAAACCATTCTGTGATGTATTGATTCCCTGACATCTGCTTATGATTTCATGTCAGCCAGGCCTTCTTCAGGAATTACAGAATATTCACAAGCATCCAAGCAGCCCAGGGCTCACACATGTGGGAAACCTCAGTCTGCCACTGCAGAACGAGCTATTGTTGAAACACTCATACTAAACAGGATTCTGGAAAAACTACTCAGCCTTGGAAGGGCATTGGTTATTATGGAATAAAATTAAGCTTTTTTTTCCAGAACACAAAGCAACTGTGGATAAACTATTCAGTTATGTTGCAGTAGCTATTGTAGTCAGCTCTGCCCATGTCCACACCAAAAGAGAACAAATCCCAGTTCTGAATGGGTTTTATATTGACAGGTTGTGTAGGCACTTCTGAAAAATCCTCTCTACACTGAAATCAGCATATTTATTTTATCTAAAAGCTTTGTAGCAAATGAGTGGCTTATAAGTGTTAACAAATGGCCCAATATTAAAAGCCTCTCTAAACTCAAGCCAGTATTAATGAGGTCTGAGAAGCCTGAACAGAAAAGGAAAGAGATCCCTTACAATGCTGGCTCCAATTGAATCCACAGTGTGTTTTTTATACAAAAGAGGAGAACAGCCCAGCAGGATATGCCAGCATGACTGGAATGTGAACTCTATAAAATAAATTTTAATTTACCATTCTGTGTTAAAAATAGGTATTTTTAACGGATACACACAATCACATTGAGAGTTCCAAATCCCACAGTCAGCTGAACAATAAAATGAATTCAAAGCCTGAGGTATAACACAGGTTTCTTTACAGTCTGCTTTGTTCTACTGGTTTTTGAGTAAGCTCCACAGTGTCTTCCAAGAAAAAGCACAAGTTTTTAAATACATAAATATTTATATACATATACATACACATATCTAAATAGCAAAGCTGTCACAAGATGTTTTTGAAAACCAGAAATTACATGAGCCTAAGAAAAACCATTGACAGAAGCCAAACCCATGTCCATCCAGGGTTAATAATCACAAAGGTCTCCAAGCACCAACTCTCAGAGACTCTAAGGAACAGAACAGGTTTCAGGAGACCTAGAGAAGAAAGGGGATAGACAGGAAAAATATGGCAGCAGGGCAGGAACACTGCTGCCTTCCAGTGCCAGGAGAACAAGGGCCACACTGTGCTCCAGCCCCATTCAGATGCTCACAGAACATCTCCAAGCCAGAATCTGTGAGTGTTTAATCCCCCAGCACCAAGAGAACCAGAGGAAACAGGGACATAGAGCCCATCTGCATCTCTTCAGGTACTGCAGAGGAGCTGGTGAGCAGGAGGCACAGGGTTTACTATGATTTATATTCTGTCCGGGTCTTCTCCCCATGAACTGCTGTGTTTACTGCACTGGAGAAGATCCTCCAGTGTCACTGATTGCTGTGACTGACAGGGACAACCTTCCTACAGGAGACAAGTCTCCTGCATGACTCTTCCAAACTCAGGATCAGACCAAAATGCTCAGTCCACAATAGAAAGTTTGCCAAAAGCACAAATCAAGTTTCAGGCAGAATCCAGAATCCTTCCTAATCAACAGCTGGGTGTGATGGAGGTTGTCAAGCATCCTGCAGATGTGAGCTCCAGGCATATGAATCTGCATGTGATGTAACATGTATTAAGATTTTAAGCAGGTAATTATCTTCTTTACATTTTCCTTCAAAAGTTGTGAGCATTCCCCACTTCAACCTTGTAAGGAAAAAAATAATCAAGTGACACGGGTTTTAAAAACAACTGAAACTTATGAAGACATGAAACTGGACTTATCCCAGAAACATACTAAAAAAGATGCAAGAAAAAATTGTGAGAGAAGGACTAAAACCTCTTCTAGAGCAAATAAGAATCTCAATGCAGGCACTGTGTACAGCAGCAGCAGCACAGGGTCAATTACTTGTCACAGCCTGAGATGCTGCAGGAGCTGGCAGGCCCAGCTGTGAGGAAGGCTGAGAGCCTCTCATGGTGACAAAAGAACAGATCTAGTCAAGGAGATGAAGATAAAAATTGCTCCCAGCTCTTCCCAGGCCAAACAATGTCAGGGACACATTCAGTGCAGGAAGGACTCATCTGGCAGAGGAGCTGGGAAGGGCCTGGCTGTTGCTCCCAGTTCAGCACTGGGAGACCTGAACAAGCACCAGGGATGGGAGAATACACACAGGGGACACCAGATGGCTCAACACCAAATGAAGGAGGGGATCCAAAGTGGACAAGTCCTTTGGTGATGGTGCCTAAAATCTCTAGGTTGGAAGTTCCCTATCTGGCAGAAGTCATGCCTGTGAGAGGGCTGAATTTCTCATTCCCTGTTGCAGTATTTTCATGTTGCTGTTACAGTGGCTTCATCCTCCTGTGTGTGCAGGACAGCAAAAGTGAATTTTTATCAAGTTCCTACTACAAAGGCTTACAGAGGGAACACCAGGAAGGAAAGCAAGAATCATGTCTAAGTGTGACAGCAATATTCAGCTACAGACAGTGTCACAGAACATTCTGTCCCCAAAGTTCTTCCATGCCAGTCTTCAACGTACTGCAAGAGCACAGGAGTGAGGAGCTCTGTGACCCCTGCTGAGGCAGGTGACATGCAGGAACCACATGTGCACTTGCAGCAGCACAAAAGGCAACTGCTCCAATAAACACCACATTGCTCAAAGCAGCAGAAATGGGTGATAATTCTCCAAATGGGACAAATGACAATCAATTTTTTCTGAAGTATATCACACTTAAGATTGGTGGACATGAGCCATACTGTTCTCCACACAAATAAACCAAACATTTTCTTAGAAACCACCATCCTGCAAGGCTCAGTGTGCCCATGGTGAGTGTGAGTGCCCTGATCAATGGCTTTAAGTTGAAGGAGGGCAGGGATAGATGGGATATTGGGAAGGAATTGTTCCCTGTGAGGGTGGTGAGACCCTGGCACAGGTTGCCCAGAGAAACTGCAGCTGCCCCATCTCTGGAAGTGGCCAAGGCCAGGTTGGACAGAGCTTGGAGCAGCCTGGGATAGTGGAAGGTGTCCCTGCCCTTGGCAGGGAGGGTAGAATGAGATGAGCTTTAAGGTCCCTTCCAGCCCACACCAGTCTGGGATCTATGAGCGAGAATGACACGACAGAAGATGGTAATTTGTGAATCCTGAGAGAAAGGCTCTTACATCAATACAGGCACAACTAGACTTGTGCAATGAAGAGAACTGGCCTTAGTCTTCTGTTCTGGCTCTTTTCAGCTCATTTCAGACATGGAGTGCCAGCAGGACCAGGTAGGCAGTTCACAACCAACACTGCCTTACTTCAAATCCCTTGAACAAATAACCTGTCTGAAAGATTCAATGTAAAGAGCAGGTATTTTTTCAGAGCTCTCATACAACATTCCTACCAGCAGCAGCTCAGGGAGTTAAGGCACTTGGTTATTCCACAGCACAGAGGGTAATGAATACAACAACACCTCCACTATGGACAGATTTACAGTGCTCACAGCACAAAGACAAGGGGACTGTATCTTGCTGAGTGTTACTTTGTCAGACATACCACATCATTCTTTCTTTTCAGGGAACACTGGAATGAATTTACAAACTGTCAAACACAGAGGAAGAAGAGATTTGAAAACTCAGGATGTTTAACTTATTACATATAGTAATGCTGAATCTCCCTGTCAAAGATAGCTCTGCTGAGGAGACAAAGATTCTTTTAATCTTTAAGTCTTGTAGAGCACTAGCACCCATCACTGGCCACTGACATCCATCTCTGGTGGCCCAATTTTGCTGCAGACATGGAGTGGCACTTACCTGGTCTGTCTCTTGCCATTCAACAGCTGCTGGGCCACCGAGGCACATTTGTCTGCGTCCTGTGTCACCAGCCGGAGGTGTCGCAGCAGGTCATTGTCTGGGAACTTTTTCATTTCTGATTCTTCTATCAAAGCCTTGAAACTGATGAGACCTGTTGGGAAAGACATTAAGTTAAGAAGTCTCCTTTTGTGATGGATTTTCCATGGTAAGGCTTAGAAACACAACACATTAAATGTATTTCTATTTCTACTTCAGTTACACTTGGTGTCAAACTAATTTATGGTCTTGTCACACAGAGACAGCTTAGCATCATTTCTGGGACTATAACAGCTAAAATATTTACTTAAAAACACAAAGTAATAAATGATTTCTTTTGATCATCACATAAGAAAAAAGTTACTGCAGTTTGGAAACTAAACACTGAAAAAATAGTCCTTTTAAATGATGTGCTACAGGCAGTAGGTAAAATCCTCACTTTTTTTGTTGTTGATCTTTGCCTCCAGGGCCTCGTTGACGTTGGAAGCCCACTCGTTGTAGGACTCGGCGCGCATCTTGAGCGCGTTCATCATGGGGTACAGCTCCTCCAGGGTGTAGCGGTACCTGCGGGCAGCACACGACTCAAACCTCCTGCAACACCGCGGCTGCACGAGGGTGCAGCGAGGGCACCAGCACGAGGACCCAGCTTGGACGGGGCTCAGAGCAACCTGGACTGCTGGAAGGTGCCCCCTGCCCATGGCATGGATGGAATGAGATGAGCTTTAGGGTCCCCTCTAGACCAAACCATTTGGTAATTCTAAGGTGTGTTGGTCTGTACAATACAGAAATAAGCTTCTGTGCACTCAGGGTTACGCAATTAAGACCTTAGAACCACACCATGTTCCTTTTGAGATAATTTCAATGTTGTAATTGCTTCAAAAAGCAATTTCTATGGGACAATTAAGGAGTTTGGACACTGTCTTAGAGCAAGCTACATTCATGTAGGACAAAAGATGTACTAAGAAGCACAGCAAAGTTAACAACAGGAAGGAAAGCTCCAAAAAACAAAACAATACTCCTTGGCAAGGACTGGATCTAAGGGACAATGACCTGGTTGCTATAAATAAAAATGCAAACTAACTTAGCCAGCAAGTTTTGCCATTATAGAGCAAGAAGAGCTGAATGCTGAAGAGGCTTTGTGTGTGAGCACAAAACAGTCCCATTGTTGTGGGGGCACTGGATTTGCAAAGGACTGAAACAGAAACAGAGAGCAGTCCCACTGGCAGCAGAGATTACCAAATCACAGTACCTACACACACAATACTATCTCCAGATCGTGGTGGTAGTTACTACCTCAAGCTTACCCCAGTTTGTATTTGTAGGTGGGACAGGAGCAGAGGTCCTCAACGTGGTACAAGCACACCAACAACCCAGGTTTGCAGGGACAATAAACTGCTGACATGAAGCAGGTGGTTTTACACTTCAGGCACTGTCGCTCATCATCAGGGAACAGCTCAAATGTCACCCTCTCCGAGTCAGTCACTCCCTGCAAGAGTGTCACATCAAAGCCTAATGAAGAAGTGACTGTTCCAAAGAGGAGGCTATTCCAAGCAATAACATCAAAAGGTGAATTTATCAAAAGAATAATGAAGTTTAGATATAAGATATTCAACTCAGGTAGACAGAAATCTTGGTTAATGAAAAAATCAGCTTTTCTGACCAAATGACTGGAAGTACAAATATTACCTTTAAAGTGACATTCTGAGCAACATTAAAGGGCAGGTACTAAAATAAGGTGCATGATCAATGATTCTTTACCCAGGTGCTCCTCTGAAATCCAGAACTTAGGAAGGGACTAAGCACCTCTATGCCTCTGACACCCCAGTACAAGAACCAGCATGTTCTCACATCACTGTTTCAACTGTTACTTCATTCATTATAATTAATTCCATCCCTCCAAGTGCTCAAGCCCAGGTTGGATAGGGCTGGCAACAACCTGGTCTAGTGGAAAGTGTCCCTGCCCATGGCAGGGGATGGAACGAGATGACCAGTGAAGTCCCTTCCCACCCAAACCATTACTTCCTACAACTCACCAGTTTATCAACCTTCTCACGCAACCTCTTCTCCTCTTCAATCATAATAGCCATGTCTTTCTGGACTGTAGATGCCACCACAACGTCCAGGACATCTGCTTTGGAAGCCATTTTACAGATCATCTCGTCGTGGGAGAAGACGCAGTAGCGGTTGAGCAGCCGGTAATGCTCCACGCACTGCCGGCCCAGGGGCAGCTGCGGGGCAGACACAGGGTGCACTTGGGAAAGGACATCAAGGGAATCCCTCTGTATGCTACTACCCAGAAACTGCTCCCAGACAAATCCTTTCAGCAACAACATTCACACTTCAGAGTGTAAAACTAGAGAAATCAAGATTCCATGTTGTGCACACCAGGAATCCTTATGGCTCTTTCCCAGTGGACTCTATGGGTGTGAGCCGACGGAGGTGCCTTCTCTTGCAGGTTGTGATTAAAGGCTACTAAATCACTAAACCACAGTGGGCTCAGGAAGATCCAAGATAAAGTTTCACTGAGGCCAAGGAAGCATCAAAAGGACAAGTACATAAGCCTGGCCTGTACCCAGCACTCGAGGGATGCCCCATTCCACACGGGCGCAGGGCACCCTGGCCCTTTCCCCTGCTGACAGGAACTGGTGCTGCAGCACGAGAAACTGCTGGCTCAGGGAGCACTGATGTCCCTAACTGGCTGCAGGCACAGCACACAGCTCATCCTGAGCTGGGCAGGTCACTCAGCTCTGTTTTAAGAGCAGGCAGACAGGGATGCTCAGGGTGCCACGAGGTTATGTGTTGGGTCCAGTGTGAAACTCATGGAAGGACAAGAGGAAAAACCAAACCGACTGACATGTGAGCACAGTCAAGTGCAGAAAGCTTTCTTGCAATATTAGTCATCTTCCTCTTCTGTTTTTTACATCTAGCAATATTTTAGTTGGGCTACACTTAGAAATAGCCAAGACTTTTTTGGGGGAAAAAAAATCACAAGAGAAGTAATTTGAAATACCAAAAGCTTAGAAGAACCTTTGTGAGATCAGACAGCACTGTGTGTCTGAGTCACTTTCTGTGAAGGCAAAATTACTTGTAACTTAGGAGCAACTGTCCTCCATTTGTGTTTATTTTTAACAAGACAAAGATCTTACTCAGTAACTCTAACCTAGTAACTGTAATGTGTGCCCACCTCTGCCAGTTCAGTGAGCTGAGTGAAGCTTACCGAGAATGATGCACTGCTCTGTACACCTTCCATCTGAACTTGAGAACTTTCTGCTCTCTTCTCATTAAGGAGTTTTTCCCTAAAAATCTAGAGTACCCCTGTTACCTAAGAGGATGCTGTCACATTTGCAATTCCTACTTTTTTCCCCCCACAAGAGGACTATCAATGTCCAACTGTTACTAATGTGCTACATGTATTATCTAACTTTATCACAGAAGCAAAAGCAGAAAAGATATACAAGTTGGATTTGGTTTCCAGCTGCAGAAAGCACTTAGAAAATTCCCACTGCAATAAGTTAGGAAACTTTATCATTCCAGCTTTTGATTTGAGATGGAATTTGGGGACACAAAAATGAGCAACACTGGTGCATCTCATACTCCAGGCATGCATGGGACTGTGCCTCCCTCCTGCTGCAATAGCTACATCAGCCCTGATACATAATTCCAAATGAAATCTTCAGAACAAGAGGCATCCTGCAGCTCAGTGCATGACAAACCTTCAGCAAACACAGTAACAGGCTCCTTCTGATCTGTGGCCTAGATTTATGCATCAGCAATAAATCAGAGCTATACAGCAGCTAGGAACAGCTTTGGAACTGCTCACTTAGGGAAAAACTGGTTTGGAACATACCCAGTCCACGGTGCAGAAGTTCACAGCTTCAGCAAAGTTGAAGCCCTGGTTGAAGCCGCTGTGGTAAGCTCTGGGAAAGGTGATGACAAACTCCCCTGCACACTGGTTGGTTCTGTACACCTGGGGGGACAGACAGGCCAGTGTCAGCTCACACCCAAGCACGGCTGCTGAGGAGAACATGGATTTCCAACTTGCAGTAACTTCTGTGAGGACTTCTGAGAGTTTAAACCACAAGCCCAAGAATTACAACTGGCAGCTGATAAAGCCTCACATAAAACCCTGGAAAGCCTGGGTTCCTCTAAGCCACACCCCTCTCTGAACAGTTTCAAGTTGGCTGCCTGGGCCTCGTGCTCCTCACACCTCAGGGTTAGGGTCAACACAGATCCAGCTCTCTCCAACGTGCAGCTGAAGGGGAAAATAAATTTGGAACCTTAACATTCATATTATTGTTCATCTAAGACTGTTGGGGCCACACGGTCATCATGAAAGCAGGCAAGTCATCCTGCATCCTTCCATTTTGGAGGCTACCATAGGAGACAAACAATTTTGCTACTTTTTCCAGATTTTCCTTTAAGTCCCAAGGTCAGCTCATCAAAAGCCAATTAAGTTGTAAAGGGACATAATTCCCATGAATAACCTGGTATGGAATAAGATGAAATCTGATGAAAAAATGTTTTTTTAATACCTAAGGACTTATCCAGGAAAAGTAAGAGAATGTGGATGACAAAATAAAGGAAGAATGGGGTTTGGGGCCTTGACAGAAACTCTATGCCAAAAAAACTGTGTCTGATTGAACAGACATACAAGAGCTCCTGCCATTGTTCCAAAGGTAAAGCCTAAACCTTTCAGCTGAGACACAGAAATAGAAATACCCAAGATAGATCTCCAGAGAAGAGTCTGCCAGTTGACTCCAAAGGCAACAATTGCATTGCCCATCTGTTCACACTGGCACATTTTAGTGGGTAAGGAAGATGCAACACACATGGAAACCACCACACCACCTCTGTAATAAAAGTGGCTTCAATTATCAGCTTTAAGTAGGGTTCCAATCAAAGAGGGTTGGTTGGGGGAGTAGCACAGGAGTCTGACACATACAGGCACCCCGTGGGCCATCAAAGTGTTCGGGTTCATTATGGTGACAAGTTGGTGCAAGAGATCTGGCTGGGACTCAAATAGCTCTGGAGCAAGTTTCTTCATTACATCCTCCAGCTGCTCAGCTGCGTACCCTGGGGCTCCATACCACGTTTTAGGCTCCCCCCTGCAAGATTATTAAAAAAAGTTAAATATAAGCAAACTTTAAGTTACATTTTTAGTCTTCTGCTTTAAAATACACCATGTCAAAAGAAGGGCATATCACCAGGAAGGAATGCAAAGGTTCTGTACATTCCTGAATCTTCACAATTTACACAGGTCCCACTTCTCCAGACCTGTTTTTAACTGCCTACACTTCTGAGCAGGTACTTCAAATATTGTGGGGGAGGGAGAAAAAGTCTGAAGAAGTCCTCAGTGAAGTTCTGCTGTTCCAGCACAACTTCAAAACATAAGCTGCCTGTCTTTTCCCATGAACACAAACTCTCTCTTGGGTCCAACAACCAAAGCCAGTTCGTTCTCTCTTATGTATAGCTGCCATAAAAGCAACACATAGGAAGTAGAAATCAAACTTCCAAATTATGCAAGACTTCAAGGGGAAAAAAAATCCATATCCAGAGTAGGAACAAAGAACTTTCAGCACTCGATGCAAGCCAGCTGAGAGAATTAAGGGGATGCAGATGTGTTCCAGCAGATACTGTTACAAGCTTACACTGACACTGGCTCACTGCAGCACTGAGACAAAAATGACTCCAGGGCCTTCGAAAGAATGAACTTAGAAAAGGTATTTTGAAAGGAAAACAGACAAATCACCTTATATCAAGATTTCTGAAGAGTTGGCAGACTAAAACTGACCCAACAGTGTTCTTTACTTCCATCAATCATTAAGCAATTGGGAGATTCCAAAAGATAAAAGTGAAGTGTGAATCCAGAAGTCTATCTCTCATCCCTAGGAGCTCATTCCTGTACTTACACAGCCCCTGTGTCAGGGGAAGAGGAGAGCCAGCAGGATGGACTGTGGAGGGGCAGTTACACACAGGGAGTTACACACAAGGAGTTGTTACAGAGCATTAAATGACTTTGCAGCCTTGGGCCTGGCCATCATCCTGGGACAACTCTAGGAATTCAGGAAGACCAGCCACAGATGTAACTAAAAACCATTCTGTGTCTGACTGGGCTAGTCAAGAGTTCTGCTCCCTGACAGATGTCAGCACTGAGGAATGGGTAACATAACAGGTATGAACTGTGTAAACTTGAAGCAGGATATTGGAACTGAGGGTCTCTGGACTCAGGGGAACAAGTAACAGACAGTTCTAATGCAGGTGTTGAGGTGCCAGCAGCCTGAGGGAGCAGCAGTGGAGGTCACAGGTTTTTTGCTCTGTTTCCTGACTGCTCCACATCCCTGCCTGTACAAATACTGGAAGCATTGATGGCAATTCTTCCTCTGTCCAGGACTGACATCTTATTTATTTCCAAGCATCTTTAGAGGAGAGGTTTGGGGTTATTTTTTCCCCTTTACCTTTTCTAGAACCAACACAGAATTTGGAGTTCTGTAGGAGGACTATTGTCTTCAACCCTAGGAAAGCTCTGCTGCTGCAGCCTGGGTCCCTTGGGGTTAGCTGCTCACAACACTGCACCAGGCAGGGCACAGGCCCCTCCAAGGCACATGGGAATGTTGAAGACAGACACACCATCCCTAGGACTCTCCCAAGAACCAGTCCTGCTTTTTGGAGTCTTTGATTCACAGTTTGGAGCACTGTCTCTGCAGAAGCAGGCTGTTCAGGCTGCTCTGGCCAAGAACAGCTTTAACCTCAACTGCACATTGCCCTCCAATGCAGACTTAAACCTCTGCATGGAAGGGAAATGAAGGATATCTGCAAATGAAAGGACATCAAGGACTTTCGGGATGGAGGATAAATAAATTGAAAGCAGGTCAAGCAACTTTTTATGTCTGGATGCATCTCATGTATGCACAAGTACACATTTGCACTGACACACCTTTCTGGCCATCTGCAGACAATAATGCAACTGGGGGCTCACTATGGAGGTCAGAAAGCCATTCTATGAACAGTTAGGGAAACTCTTCTAGAAGAAATGAAATCTGTGCTGCAATCTCCTCTTCCACCCACAGTTTGCAGTCTGACTGAAGACTCAGACAAAGAGAGAAAAAAAAGCAGTAACACATGACAAGAAAGATTGTTTTTACCATGCAATACTGTCACTCCTTTGCTCACTCTCACTCAAACATTTGTTTTTTTAACAGTAAGAACCATGAAAGCAAGTGAATTAAGTCACTGGCTCTTGGGCTGCACTGCTGAAGCTGCTATTTCAAGGAGCAACAACAGAATAACCAAGCAAAAAGGACCCACTGAACCACAGCTGGGATTGGTTTTACCATTCTGCTTGAATACTCATATGAACTAGGAATGAGAAAGAGCTTGACAGGTTTCAGGAAGAGTGACAAGCATAATCCAGACTCTAGAAAAGCTGTTGTAAGGTGAGAAGTTCAAGGAGTTCAGTCTATTTAGAATATCAAAGAGATGGCAAAGATCTGTCCTGATTACAGCTGACAAGTGTTGGCTTGATGAGAGGATTTATGACAGCATGATCCATCCAACAGACAAAACCTGCCGGAACTGAGTTGCTAAGCTGAAGTTGGATGATTGTTAAAAGAAAACTCGCATGGTTTTTAGTTTATATTGAGTATAATAAAACATTTGATGGAGTATCTGCTGCATCTTTCATGGATTTTTTAAAACTGGGAATGGATGTCTCTTTCCAAAACATGACCTCTTGTCCAAAAGTAAATCAATGTAGGAATTACACTGTCAGATTTGACCCTGCTGCAACAGGACAGCAGGTTACTCTGGCTGAGCTCTGTAAATCTGCTTTTAGTCCACTAATTAAGAAGAATAGGGAAGGAAAGGGAGGTTGTTTCCTAGACTGGGTTTATTCCTCAAACTCACCAATGCAGATAGTTAATGGAATAGCTCCAATGGTCTTCTATATGCCAACAAAATGAGGAAAAGCACATTCCTACGTACAGCCAGGGCAGTTTCATCCCACAGATGTCTGCAGTGATGTGAGCAAGCACAGACTGCTCCATCACAGGCATGTTGTTTAAATTCCAGCCACTATCAAGGTATTCCTGAAAATAGAACAGAACAGTCACAGGTTTATACAACAGGAAGAGAAAACCCAAGAAGATAAAGCTGCTCAAGAGCAATAGAAGAGAAACGCTTTTCCCAACCGAGGAATATAAGAAACAGGTCAACGACTCAAAGACTAAAGCCTCCATTGTCTTTGCCTCTTTCACAACCCTGACCTGACCTGCTTTGTTAAAATGACACCTTTTTTATTTGGTTTTATTTGGTTTGGAAGTTATTTATTAACTACTAGAAAAAACCTATGGCTTTGAATGGCTGATCACAACAAATTTTATTTATTCAAAATAAAATATATAGCTCTCCTCCAATATAGCTCTCCTCTTCAAATACTCTGCCAGATACACAAAACAAACTCTTTGCAACCAGTTCAATTATTGTGCTTTAAACCAAGAAGACCTATTCCATGAAAAACTGCAATAAAACCATCCATAGTAAACTAAAAGACCTACCTCTTCTTCTGGTCTAACTTTAAACTTCCCACCTCTAACAGGGAAGCCACTGCCAAACTCCTTGGAAGCAATGTCAGCTCCGTACTCCACTGTCACATCCTCTTCAATGGTACTGACAAGTCTCCAAAATTCTTTTTCAACCAGCTCAGTGGGGACCATCTAGGTATGAGAAGAAAAGGGAGTATGTACTGAGGAATCAGTAGATGAGAAGCACATGCATCAAAGCTGTCTCAGGGAGGAACCTCCATTAGCTTGAAGATTTTCCCCATTTTAAAATTATTTCAATAAGAGAAAAACAACTGCAGCAGAGATGGGGCTCCAGGAAATGCTACTGCCCTGTTCTCTCAGGAGTGCCTGACGGTCACCTTCTCTTCCCTACAGACACCTCTTGTAAAGTGGGAAAAAACCAAATACAAACACAAAATATCACAACCAAATACAAGCAGCTGGTGGAACAAGAAACCACGACACCAGCAAGAACCAGGATTTGCTGACGTAAATGAGAACCTCTGATCTGGGATTTCATTCAATTCAAAACCAGAATCCCTCCTTTCCTCCCTTCCCTAGAGTTACCTATTTTAGCTAACCACACAAAATGAACTGTACACAACATGTGGATAAAGCAGGAACATACATGTACTGGCATGTTAAAATAGTCTGACTTGAAGGCATCGGCCATTTCCCCGAACGTGCGCAGGGTGTAGTCTCGTGCTGCTTGTTCAAACCCAAAGGCTTCCTGAGGCTTGTTACACTCCTGCAAGTGAAAAGGAAATTGTTTCTATAACCCATTAACACAACACTGTGCTCAGATTTACACAAATGGCTCCTGTAACAGCTTCTGAGCGATAAGAAGGACACCACTGAAATGAAAACACTTTCCTAAAGGGCAGAGTCACAAGAAGAAATTCTGCTTGATTCACCAAATTACAAAATTTATTTATAAATCTGCATAAACATTAATGAATTAATATGCCTAATTTCTCCTTACTCTAGTAGAGCTAAGCAGGATAAGATCCATAAATGATCACACTGAAGCACCCAGCGAAACTCCAATTTTAAGTACAGAGAAAAGGTGTCAGTTAAAGTCCAAAATGTTCTTCAAAGACACACCAATTTTTGGCTCAAAACAGTAAGTGTGAGCTTTGCAATATGAAGCACTCCCAGTCTTCATTTAGGTTTACCTCTATCACCTTATTTGCACAACCTTAAATAACAAAAAATTGTATTTTCTATTCCTGTGATCAGTTTAAAAAAACCACAAAATACAAATTAGCCTTTGGCCTTACTGCAGTGATTACCTGAGCCAGACACTGGGGACACCTCCAGTCCCCTTTGGGAACATCATGGAGGGGTGGAATTAAACAGAAGGTGTGGTAACTGTCATCACAGCCATCACACAGCAGGAGTCGGTCCTCATCGTTCCCACTGCCACACAGGAGACATACATACAGATCCACCTGCAACACAGAATTCCACAGGAGCAATGGGAGAGCTGAAGGTAACTCAGGGTGAAAGCAGTTTGGTAACTCCCATCTGTGACACTCCCCAAAGCTTATCCTTACTTTATCTCTGCAATGGAAATGAGACAAACACACCCTGAATTTTCTTTTAGAAGTTTAATTACCTCCCTCTTTAATTTAAGAAAAGACCACAAGAGCTGCAAGCCCTTCCATGCATTTTTTTTTTCCCAAATGCCAGAAGATTGACCAAGTGCCAGGACAGCTCAGATCAGCAGCACTGTGGCCTTGGCAGGTACAGCCCAACACCTGGGGCTGGGCAGGAATAACCCCACACCTGCTGGGGCTCACAAACCCAGCATGGGCTTTTCCCATGTACAGCCTCAGGTGTTTCATTCCCCTCCGGGACCAATTGCCTTGGAAAACAGAAATCTGGAGAAAGGAGGTCCTGTTGCTGAGGATGTTCCTTATTTTCCCCAGAGAAGGCTCCAACCTCCCAGAGGAGCTTTGGGTAGGGGGACAGTTCTTCATTCTGACAGAGCAGCTCCCAAGCCCCAAGGAACAGGCACAGGCACTCCAACCTGGGATGGGCTCTCTGCTGCCTGTCCTACACCCAACTCTCACCAGCAGTAGCCTGGAAGTCTCTTCCCAAACACAGAACAGAGTCATGAGGACGGACAGAACCTCTTGCCTTATGTTGTTTAAAAAAAAAAAAAAAAAAAAGGCAGCAGCATCTCCTGTTCCTCCCCACAGGCTTTTTTCATTTCAGGGGGTGAGGGTGTCAGGCTTCTGGTATTTGCACCCTTCATTTCTCAGGTACCAGCTACAGGTGTGGATTGAATGAGAACATATTTGGTTTTAGGAGGAACCCAACTCGTGGCATAGGCAGAAAGAATCTCAGCATTATCTTCTCAAAAGTGAGACAACTACCACTGCCTTCAGGTGGGGGCTTTGGGGGTAGTTGGTGGCATGTGGAGAGCTGGAGCAGGAACAGGGCTGGTTTTTTAAGATACATTTGAACAACAAAGCTTCCAATTTAGTGCTGAAATTGGGGAATTAGGGGCAGTCTGTGAAGTGCCATGTGCCACAGCCTGCACAGAGCTCCCCTGAGAGCAGTGGGGAGGGATCAGCTCACACAAGAGCCACTTCCACCGGACTATGGTTTCAAAATGCTTATTTTGAGACTGTACTTTGGAGGCAGAAAACAAGTTACTTTAGTTATAGATAATGAAACTTAACCATCCTGCCATTTCCAGCTCTGTGAAGCAGGAAGCTTTGGCAGTGATGATATTCCAGCAGGCACAAACACTGCTGTGCTTCAGCCTGGGGCTCCAGGAAGAAGACAGGAGTCCTCCAAGTGACAAAGTGACAGCAGATTTTACTACACACCCTAGAGAAATCCAGAAATGCCTGCAAAACATGCAGCTGCAGGAAGGCAGAGGGTACTCACAGCATTGGTGGGCTTTTTAGATCTGGCTTTGGATTTGTCCTTCTCTGGCTCCCCAGAAAGTTCTTTCTTCTCAGGGAGTTTCACCACACTGCGCATTTCCTTGTCTGGGCAAAGGAAAAAAAATGAGAGCATTGCAAAATGTTATAATGCTTAGCATTCTTTGTTAATATTTGTTTTATTTATTGCTTGTTAGACTGCATCACACCAAGGTGTTTGCTGAATTGTTATCCCCCCTACACTTGTTTCAGTCAGCATAGGGCAAGACTTGAACTCCTGCAATGCCTCCAGAAGCCAGTGTTATCCAAAAATCCCAGCACACCACCACAAGCCAGCACTGGCTATCACAGCCCACAGTTTTTCAGTATATGCCACTTCAATTCATTTTAATTGAGTTATGAGCAGGTTTATCAGCTAAGGTTTTCTTTCCACATGGTGTTAAAGAATGTTGTCAAGAGCTTTTTTCTTCTACTCTTGGGGGAGGGAGGCTAGTGCTTAGAGACTCCTTAAAGAAAAAAAAGTCAAATTACAAAACACCATAATCTAAACAAATTATTGAAAAAAAGATTCTGAAGGAACAAATGAGATTGACAGATTGCTCAGGTAATTTCAATTATTGAGTAGTTGTAAATGGTTCCTGTATTTATTTGGCTAAATTATTTATCAACAAGCTTATTCTTCTGTTTGATGGCATTAAATATTGTTTCTCAGTCTCAAATAACTATTTCTTAAGGAGAGAAGAGACTCAGGACTGCTGATAGCAGCAATTTAATCATATTATGGGAACTTTATCATTAAGCTCAAGACAGACTACCTTTTGCTTTCATTAGTTAAATTTCCAGATTTTAAGTCCAGAATTCCTTCCTAAAAGTGTCTGGTATCTGATACATTCTTAAAAGAGTTTCTTCTATATAAAGCTCATGGACTGATGTTATTTAAAATACAAAACAAAAACATTGCTCCAATCTTATTTCTGATTGTTCCAGAAGAGACACCCAAGTTCAAAGAAGTGTAAACCTTTTTCAAACGAAAACATCATCTTCAAGAAAACTCAACCACTTACAAGAAAACACCCCAACAAAAATACTTAAAACCCATAAAAGAACTTTTTAGCAAAAAATCCAATTTTAAAACTAACTGAAAGTTGGGTTTTTTTATAAAATACTTTGAATAGTTCCAAATGCTGATTTTAGTTCTGGTCTTAAAATGCATTTGTGCAAAGTAACAGAAACTGCATTTATGCTGTGTTTCACTCACCACCTTCACTCTTTGGAGGGGCACAGCCCATTCTGCGTCTCAGATTGTGAGTTCTGGCTTCTGGAGGGTCAGTCTCACTTTTAACATTGGTTGCCTTTAAAAAGAGAAAAACAAGACAAGGAAAAACCCCCTCAGTAACATCCTTAGCTGGAAGACTCTGGTTTGCCACTTGTGTTTGGGAAGATGCTCACTGCCAGCTGATCTGGCTGCTTGCCCAAGCACAGGGAGATGAGTTTGGAATCTCCAGCTGCCTGTGGGAAAGGCTGGCTCTGTGAGTCCCAACTAAACATTTCCTAAAGTCCCTTCCAATGCAAACCATGTGGATTGCATTGGTGTGGGACACAAACACCTCTCTGAGGTACCACAAGGGTTCAAGACTTGTAACCTGCCTCATTCCAGGAAAAAGGGAGACAGGTGAGAGTCAGAGAGACACTCTGAGGACTTCAATTAAACTCAGAACCATTTGATACTTATAAACCACTAAATCTAAACAGACATCTGGAGTTCTGAAATACTTGTCTTCAATTATTTACAAGTAGTTCAGATAGAAATTATGCAGGGAACAACAAGGAAGATTGGAAAGCAAACCCTCCATAATGTCCATGCCAGTAACGATACCAGGATTTGGGTTTGCTTTCAGTGGGACCCATTAAGAAGCAAAGAACAAGGAACTCGGTGCTTTCACAGATTTTCTTGTACTCCTGAGGAGCAGAACATGCTCCAGTCTTCAAAGCGGGGATCTTTGTTGGTACATCTTGGAACTTTCACACAGAATAATGCTCTTCATTTAATTCTTACATTTCTTCCCTGAAATTTTGAGATGGTGGGAGAACAATTCTCAAATCCCTCAGTGTTACAAGAGGTTTCTCAAACACAATGAGGTTATGCAACAAGTCAGTCACTCTCAGCCACTCTCTGAAGCCCAGAAGATGGGATGTGTGGATCAGGTCTAAGGCAAGACTGGACACAGCCTCATGTACTCCACGGGTTGAGAACTGTTGTTCAGTCTAGGGGTTTTTGGTTTTTTGATTTTTACAGAGCTGGTTTTGACGTTATTTCCTAATCACTTTTCATGTTCTCTTTGCCCCAATGTCTCCATCAGACCACTCAGAGGTCCCAATGCTTAAGAAATGCACCAAGAGAAGTTGTTCATTGTGTGCAGCAGTTCTGCCTCAGGGCCAGCATGCCCTGAACCTCAAGTGCAGGGACAGACACGGAGTTTCTGCATCTTCAGCTCCTCTGAGCTGTGCCTTTTGTGCTTCAGCTGATACTGATCTTCACAAGAGCAGCTCCTATTCTGGCCTGAGCCTTTTATCACATCAGGTCATCTCACTTTCACCTCCCCTGCATTGTTGTGGTCTTTCACACTGAACTGCTCTACATCAAACACTTAAAGCCTTTGCATTTCAAAACCAGCCCAGACAGTCATTGCCCTTTTCCTTTCTCATTATGAACATTTTCTCCTGACTGTTTACTCACCAGGTAGAAAAGGGCAAGGAAAAACTGTGTGTGTCTCACAACTGCAAACTAATGCTTACCCTACAGGCCACAGTAACTTACAGTACTTCCCTGTGGGGCTCACTTCTTCTAAATGCTTATGGTCAGCCTTTGAAAAGCAGGAAACATCAAACTGGCAAACATGAGAATGAATTTAAGACTCACAGTTTAAGACATTGACAAATCGTTGTGTATCTCATTAGAGCAAAAAACTGAAATGTGAACCAAACATTTCTCTTTTCCAACCAGATCAGTGCAAATGCAAACTGCTTGGAGCTTCAATGTTGAACAAAATGGATTTAATCACCTTCTCTGTCTGCACTGATATGGAAGAGCAAAATTCACATTAACAAATCTTAAATTTAGGAAATTACTGTCTTAAAACACTACAGCTCCTGGCTAAGCCAGCCAGTCCCTGTTGCTCAATCCAGCCTTAGCGCTGTGTGTTCCAGTTATGTTCTTAATTATGGATTTTCTTTCCACAAAAATGAGGTACACAACATCAGTGGTGCTTGGGGCAAGAGCTGAGAGGGCAGCCTTGCCTTTTGGCTTAGGATGTGCACTTGGTTTCCCACAAAATGACAAAAATGTGCTCTCTCTGTCAGTGCCACCGGAGACCACTGCCAGAGAAACAGCTGGAATTTTAGTGTATATTTGTCCTGCTGTCAATTCTTAAGGGATCCATGAGAACAAGAATCCTTCAACCACAGGCAGATGCTTCAAATGGAAAGTTTCAGCCCAAACTACTCAAGTCTGCTCAGAATTATAAATCCACTTGTAACCAGGTATTTGAGTGGAAAAGCTTTAGAAACCCTTAATTGTATCTCATTAACCTAGCATAATTACAGACAGAATTTGCAACAGCTAAGGCTGTACTATTAGTACTAATAAAGACCAAGACCAGAACAATGGGAGTTAATAAGAGTCTGAAACAAACTGTGACCTTCCTAACTCATGATGTCACCACTAATCAGACCCTCTCCTGGGAATATCCTCCCCTACTCTTCATCTGCTCAAACAAAAGAAATAGGAACTCTCTGGAGATAGGATCATCAGGCTGGAAAGGCTGGAGCCAAAGCATTGCTGTTTTCCAGCAACAAAGGAGACACATGAGATCTCCTACAATATGTCTTCACAGAAGATACTGAGATATAACCAATACATTTCATGCTTATCCAAATAAACATTGCTTCTTAGAGATGTGTAAGATTGCATAAAACCACGCTGACTTGATGGTATACATTTTTCCTTATATTGCAAGGGTAAATTAACACAAATTGATAGAACTCAAGAGTGAAAAATGAATTACAACAATGCTGATGTTATAACCAAAATCTTCCCCACTCTAATAGCTGGCTTCAACTCATGAGAGATGTACAGAAACCTCCTGGCACATTTAGAGCACAAGGAGGAGGAACAACAGATCAAAGCTGCTTCATTTCCAGGATTTGTCACCTGTATTTTAATCTAAGAGCCCCACAGTATCCATATCATGCTGAAAGCATAACCCTACTGTACAGCCTCACCAACAGTCCCCACAGCAGAGCCTCCCAGAATGCCAAACCTCAGTAACACACTGGGTAAAGTATCAGACAATTCTTACCCATTATTTACAATTTCTGTTATAGATGGATAATGAGATTATTGGCTCTCACAATTAAAAGATAACTTTTGCTGAATATTAAGAAAAGCTTTAGTGATGTTATTGTAGTTTTGATGTCCTCTGTTCTCTCCATAGTTCCCTTTCCCCCCTGTATTGTTACCATCAGACAGCCAGGGTTGTCTAGGACAGGTACAAAGAAGCTGCACATGTGTCCCTTGCATGAGGCAGTTGGGAATGGAAAAGTTTGGTGCTTAGGGGGTGAGGCATGGCAACACCTGACCCCCAATCCAGTTACAAGAAAGCAGTTTCCACCAGATAAATGGCAAAGAAGAGCTGACTGACAGACTTTGAGAGGGGCCAGGGCTGGCTGATGCAACCCCCAGGGCTATAAAAGACTGAGCATCCATCTTGAAGATGAACCAGGCCACATGGTATGCACAAGGGGCAGTTTCCAGCACTGCAGCTTTTTTCTTATGTAGTCCTTTGTTGTGTTTTTGTTAAGGTTAATAACCCTTTTTAAATTTTCAAAGTGAGCAGTTGTTTCTCACAATCTGTAAAAGTTTAGGTAGCCCTGACACAGTGAAGCAGCTGTTCCTAGACACAAACACACACACACACACACAGAGTGCCCTGCTCAGGGTGCCCTCTGCCCCCAGCTCAGGCACACACACACACACAGAGTGCCCTGCTCAGGGTGCCCTCTGCCCCCAGCTCACCTGTTCTAGGCACACACACACACACACACACACACACACACACACACACACAGAGGGCCCTGCTCAGGGTGCCCTCTGCCCCCAGCTCAGGCACACACACACACACAGACACACACACACACACAGTGCCCTGCTCAAGGTGCCCTCTGCCCCCAGCTCAGGCACACACACACACACACACACACACACAGTGCCCTGCTCAGGGTGCCCTCTGCCCTCAGCTCACCTGTTCTAGGCACACACACACACACACACACACACACACAGAGTGCCCTGCTCAGGGTGCCCTCTGCCCCCAGCTCAGGCACACACACACACACACACACACACACACACACACACACACACACACACACACACACACAGTGCCCTGCTCAAGGTGCCCTCTGCCCCCAGCTCAGGCACACACACACACACACACACACACACACACAGTGCCCTGCTCAGGGTGCCCTCTGCCCTCAGCTCACCTGTTCTAGGCACACACACACACACACACAGAATGCAGCTCACCTGTTCTAGGCACACACACACACACACACAGAATGCAGCTCACCTGTTCTAGGCACACACACACACACACACACACACACACACACACACACACACACACACAGTGCCCTGCTCAGGGTGCCCTCTGCCCTCAGCTCAGGCACACACACACACACACACAGTGCCCTGCTCAGGGTGCCCTCTGCCCCCAGCTCACCTGTTCTAGGCACACACACACACACACACACACAGAGTGCCCTGCTCAGCTCACCTCGGGCATCAGGCGCTTGGCGCGCCGGGCGGGCGGGCAGCTCTCCGAGGGTGGCACCGACTGCCGCTGCGGGATGTCGTGGGGCTTGTACTCCTTGTCCTTCGTGTCACTGCTCAGATCTGGCTTCTGCAAGCACTAAAGAGACAATTGGATTACTTTGTTTCTGCCTCTCCTTGCAATACAAACAGTGTAGAACAATTTCTTGGCTCTTGGAAAGAACACAGACAGGGCCCTAATAATTCCTGTGCTGGGTTAACAAACAGCATGTATGACAATGGTAACATTACTTATCTGAACAAGGCACAACATCACTTTTTCTCATCAGTTTAACGGCTGCAATAACCATAATAATGGATCTTAAATAAAGCTGAAGTCATCCTTTAAGTGTTAATAAGCACCAAACATTTCTCTGTGTGTAATACCAAGCCCAACTCTTCTGGCAGATGGGGATTTGCAGAGTGGGTCACCAGCACTCTGGAACTGCTGAAGTGTCCTAAGGTTGAGTGGCTGTCATGCCAACATACAGAGCAATATAAAAGTAAATTACAACCTATCAAACATCCCTGTCCTAACTGAAATACAGCTCTGTACTACACACATTGCAGGAGCTCCCTTCCTTCCATGTTTTGGAGAGGACAACTGCTGCTTGAATTAAGGGCAGAAGGGAAAATATTCAAGAACAGTTTTAGTTCTTTCAAGCTGCTGAATGAACACACTTAATTGCTGAAAACTGTGCATACCTCTGGCAAGAAACAGAATAATTAGTGACAATTCCCCGTTTGTCAAGCCACACAACACTCAGTAAGTGCAGACAAAATGTAACAGTTTTTAATGAGTAAACAACAAATCCTACAGACAGAAAAATCTCATGTTGCCAGGAAGTAATTCATGAAATTGCTGGATCCACATTTCCCCAGTTCTGTTAGTCTATTCCCATCATAAACATTTTCTCAGCAAGAGAGAGCAGTAAAGGACAGAGAGAACCACTGCAGTGGTGTGAGGATGATGATGCTCTATAGACAGCACAGAAAACAGACTTTCAGAAACAAATGACAGCCAGGAGGGGGCAGGGAAAAGGAGGAAAAAGTGTTATTTTAGAAGTGAAGTCTATGCTAAAAAACTATGTATTTAACAAAAAAGGAGCATCAGTCAAGGGCGGCAGGATGTCATTAACCACCACCCACAGACAGCCTGTGATACTGACCAAAGAAACATCCAGAACTGCTGTTTGTTTCAGGCTGCCTCCAGTCTTACACTTTGGAAACTCTAGGTTTATATGCTGAAAGCAAATGGCTGACTTAACTTCAGCATTAAATGCACAGTACCACTCAACCTTGCAGCTCATGCACACAACCAGTGAGTCCTGGCTGATGCTCAAAGGTTGGGGCTGGAGCCTCAGAGCACTGCAGCTGCCTCTTCACAAGAGCCTTAAAGCTCCCACTGGAACCAGAACCACAGGATTGCAGAAGGGTTTGGGTTGGAAGGGACCCTAAAGATCACCCTGTCCCATGGGCAGGGACACCTTCCACTAGATGAGGCTGAGACCCATCCAACCTGGCCTTAAATGTTTCCATGGATGAGGCATCTACCAAAGATGAAAGATGATGTGACATCAATATCAGTGGAAGACAGCAAAAAATAACAATTTCTCAGAACAGAAAATGGACAAGCAGAAAGAGCAAATGAGTGGGAAAAGGTTGAAAATGAGAGAACAGAAAAGAACTTCGATAAAATCTGGGTCCTTGAATCATTCATTTCCTCATTTGGTGAAAACCAAAATTATCAGAAAAAAGAGCTTCTACTGCTTCTGATAATAGAGGACATATGGTCCTTGAAAACAAAGAACTAGAAGGCAAACAGCTTTTCCTAAACAAAAGTGTAAGAAAACCTTGAAAACCAACAGATTGTGCCTCACTTCAGAGCAGTGCCCAAACAAACCCAAAACAAAACCAACCAAACAAAACCACACACAAAGCAAAAAAAGCCCAAAAAAACAAAACGACCCTCAAAAATCCAAACTAAAAAACCCCCAAACCTCAGGAACAAAAAAAAAAAAAAACAAAACAAAAAACAACAAAACCCAAACCCCCAAAAACCAACGAAAAACACACCCACAAAACCCTGAAAAAAATCAATCAAACAAACCAAACCCCCCCCCAAACCCACAAAAAAAAAGAGCATTCACTGTTCTTTAAAAAACACCAGAGGACATTTCCTAAATAATGATCTTTCACCACCTATTTAAGCACAAACACTTCCCAGTGCCTCTCTAACCTGAAGCAAAGGCAGTGGTATGGAATGGCTGTTAATCACAGTATCAGCTGGACCAAGAGAACACCTGGAATTAAGTTCTAAGGATGGGAACTCCTCTGTCCCTCCTTTACTCCCACACTGACCATCAACTGGCTCCAACCAAGGACACAGCTGCCATCTCTGCAGCCCTTCCCTGGTCCCAGCCAGGCTTTGGTGAGGTTGTGCTTCCATCACCCATTCCCCAGCAACTCATCCCACACACTCTGACCATGATCTCCTCATATTCCAACAAGATGGTTGCACACATGATCCTTGAACCCTCACAGTGACAGGGAGCGAGTTAAAACCCCTCAGCTGAAGCCACAAAGGAGCAGCTCCTTTAGCAGACAAAGGACAATGCAGGAATGGTCACAAGGCCTTCAGGAAGTCAAAAAATTGGGGGGGGAAAGGGATACAATTCATCTCCTCCAGGTTTAGACATTTATCAGTAGTAATTAAACTGGTAGTAATTTACACAAAAGCCAGTCAGTCAGGCTCCCTGTACTTGCAGAATACAACTGGTTTATCCCTGTTACACATCCATGGAGGGTAAGCCCCACCAAGCTCCAGAGGTGCTTGTTGTTCTCCAGGAACAATGAAGATGCCAGAGAAATGTCTGTTGTTTTGGTTTTTTTCAAAGTTTTTCTAAACTTTTTAATGTTTATATTCTTGTAACAAACTTTCTCACACACTTAATGTAAATAGTTTATTGTTTTGTATTTTTTTATGGAGAAGAAGAAATTTAATAAACTGTTAGTTTGTTCATTGTCATCCTCTAATCTACTGTCACGTTTAGAAATCTATAAATGTTAGAGTCAGAAATTAAACTTCCCTCTTTTTACCTTAGAGAATTGCGTCTGTGTTGTTTTATTTCATGTCCTATAGCAACAAAATGTCTTACACTGAAATATCTTTATCAGAGGCACACACATAGAAATCTTTGGAAATATGAATCTCACTAAAGCCTTACTTTGGAAAAGAGACGAGATGCACAATTACTGAGTCAGCTGGATTCACTGAAAAACAGAAGTGAGACCACCTCGAAGGCCCCCAAATGTAGCTGCACTTTAAATCATGAAACATCTGGGCAATGCACCACAGAAGATGCACTGACAGAAGATCCTGGACACCCCAGTTCATGTAAGGGACACCTGTCCCTGTAGGCATTCAGTGTGGCTCCCTGGGATGACACACAGCTACCACAGCTGGGAATGAGAGGTACAGGTGCAGGAGCCAGTACCAACAGGTTCACTGCAACTACTCTGGAGACACCCAAGGCCTGTCTAGTCCAATTTCAAAATAAGAGGAAAACAAATACCCCCTGTGGGGAACTGCTTTGGGTATTAGAAACTGGCTGGTTTAAGGAATCTTTGCTGTTGGACTGAACATGAGCTTTAATGAAAACATGCTATTCCAGTCTATTCCCCTCTGAACAGCTTCAGAGAGTTTCATTATTTCAGCATGTAGATAGAAATATCTCCAGCTGGAATATCTGTCAAATAACTCCTGAAGCCAGTTTAACATGTATTGAAGCCACACAAACAGATAATGCTATACACAGATCTAGATGAGATTAAAGTTATGGCACAGTCATTAGTGGAAACTACATAATTTCATATTCTTGGCTTTTGCAGGAAAGAAAGCAATGACTATTTCAAGTATTACCAAATAAAGAAAAAAAAAATCAAAAGACTCAGTGAATACAAGCAGTAATCTTGTCTGGATGAGCACCAGAGCTGCATGAAGAGCTTCTCTCAACAGGCTGTTGAAGGAGGAAGCATATCTCCAACTGACAGCTGTCACATTGAACAGCCACAGCTTCTCCAAAAACACAGCTCAGGTGCTTACATTACCACTGAACAGACACACAGTAACAAACACCTACACAAGAAGCATCTGGGTAAGCACCACTTAATAAAAACATGTGAAAGGAAGCCAAAAAGAATCTCATTTGACATGATACTCAAAAAATGTATTGTAAAACAAACTCACTTGAAAGACAACACTGTCAGGAAAAAAAAAATCAAATTAGAGTGAAAAGTGAGCTAAACCCAGCTTATTTCTGTGAATTCTCTCAGGTCATTAAAAAATCTGTGTCTGCTACATATAGGAGGGGAATATTTTAACTGCCTGGGGAGGGGAGGAGCTAAAAAAAATAAGTTAACCCTACATGCATCACTTGTCTAGAACTGCCTCCACATGGGTTTGGACAGATGTCAAGTGCTCATTGCAAGACAGAGCTTGAAAAGTCATTTAAAATGAAGCATGTCTTCATTTAAGGAGGTTTTTCCTCTTCTAAAAGAGTTAAATACTGAGCAAACCATGAAGTGAGTGTTAACTGTGTGACAGACACTCTCAGGAAATTTCTATTCCCAGGATACTATGGTACCATATTCACTATTTTACAATTTAAATTAGATCTTTCCCTGTGCAATGGCACCTCAAAAATATGGCAGTAAAGACAGGTGTAACAAACACACAAGCTCAATAAAAACTCAAAAAGAAATCACAGTTTTCAGACCTAATATAAATGCCAAGTTTTCAATTAAATGCCTTTAGAAAATGGTGCTGCTTTCCATTACTTAACATGAATGTTTGAGGGAAGCCAAATTATTCTTGATCCAGCAGATTCCTTAGCATGAAGATTTTTATCTTCAACTCTATTTTGTTCTTATCCTGTTTGCAAAAGACCCCTTTTTCTGAAGAGCCAGCAGAATTTAGCTGTTCTTCACTGAGAAGTGATTGTCACTACCTACAGAAAAAGTCTAATTCTAACCTCTCTGGACTTACATCAAATCCCTTCCTCATTTTGGTAGCTTTGTGTAAAGGCCTGTGTTGATTTCTGTACACAGAGATATTGCTTGTAACAGGATTAGGGCATTTATTGCTTAAAAAAGGTCAGCACTCCTATCTTTGAAAGATCATCACGGAAAGAGCATTTCAAAGAAATAAAAACGGATGTTGGCAACTGCAACCAATTTTGGTTTTCCAAATAAATGACTGCTGCTCTAAAAGATCAGACCTATTCCTCATTAGAGATTACACGGCCTCCACTCTCAATCAACCCTGAATTATGGTTTAATGGCCAAATCAAAGATTGATGACTAAGAAGGATGAAGATTTAAGCTTGAAAAATATCCCAAGTCATGCTATTAACATCACTACAGCAGCCAGGAAGCTTTCTGCAACTTGTCCCCCTTAGTGAACGTGCCACAAGCCTGCCATGGCTTGGCACAGTCCCTGAGTCACTCTAGGCACGTGCCCACTCAGGCCCACAGCACTTATTGTGGCAGAGAGATGGACCTGGAATGTTCCATGAATGCAGCAGGACTTGGCCTTACAGAAATCATTACAGGAACATCCCTTATCATGAGGCTTTGGTAAACTGCAGAGAGAGAATACCAACAGATACTGCTGGAAACAGGAGGCAGAGGCTACCTGGGAGGACTAATGCTAAAAACTTCACTTCTAATGAAAAGTTTGCCTGTGGCTTCCTGAACTGCTGAGCACAGCATTTGGTCACCTGCATGACACCAGGCACAAAATGCAGCTTCACAAACATTCCAGAAACCAAGAGAACCCTCCCAGAGTGGCTGCTACATGAACTGAGCAGTTGGTTTCAGCACAGCTTACCAAGAGACTCGCCCCTGACTGGAACAAGTTGTAGGGGTAGAGAATTCGCTCGTAATGCGCGCGGATGTGCGAGCCCACGGCTTTGCCAGGAGCAAAGCCCATCCTCGTGGCTATTTTGGTCCATTTTCTCTCCTTGCAAACCACATCAAATCCTCCTTGTTCTGCAACTAGCTAAAAAGTGAAAATAAAATAGTCACATATTTAATGGTAAAACTACCAGTGTTCAAGGAAAAAGGCAAGAGGACAGCATTCCAACTGACATTTTAAACAACAAAAATATAGATTTAAAATCCACACTCGACATCGAAGTTGTTTTAAGGCAATAGCTGGAATATGTAACATATAGCCTGTAATTCCTGTAATATATTCCTGTAATTCAGGAATTACAAACTTGTTGAATTTACAAAGAAGTCAGCACCTGTGTTCCATGCGCACTCAGCCTACTCTGAGAAATTATTTGGCTGCAATTTGTCACTTTGTATCCCAACACAACTTTCTAGCACAGGACACACAGTCCTTTGCACTGGAACAAGTGCTATAAAATAAGCTTTAAAACTCCCAATAGAAACTGCCCTAAACATAAAAAAAGAGAAAGAATGTATCCTATTGGAGAATCCCATCTCTTGCTATCAGTATACATGAACTTCTCCACAAGTTTAACAAGTTTCATCCTAAAAGTAATTTGATTTATTTTCTTCCACATTTCTAATGGAAATTTTTTTTCTCTCACTTTTGTCATTGTTCAGGAACTTTCTCCAATTAAGCCTAAGTTTATTCTTAACCAGTATACCCAAGCTCAGTTTTAAAGAAGAGCTGTAAATTTAAGGTGATCTCCTAGCCCACAGGAAAACTTCTATGAGAATGTATTACTTACAGTCTTTCTCTGATAATTTATTCTTACTCTTACTGTCCCATTAGCTATGTTAGCTTAAACAAAGGAATACTTTTTCCAGCTTAGATATACCCCAAAACCTCCCCTGACCCACTGTGATACCACCCCAGGAACTGAGATAACACAGTAGCTCTTCAGGATAGTTTTTCATAATGGTCTTACTCTGTTAAGCTGAAATAAATCCAAGATCTTCCTCTCCACATGTGGAATTTTCAGTGTGCATCCTTGAAGCTCCCAAAACTTTGCAATCTGGTCCAGAAAATTCAGCTTTACACGAGTTTGAGCCTGAAACCAACCAACCAAACAAGTGAACTGCATGCTAAAAGCAGATGTAGGTTTTGTATAAGGTTTACAGCACTGCAGCTGGAGCTGCTTGCCCAGCTTTGCCCTCTGCAAGAGTCATTTTCCATTTTTCCCTCTCATCATTTGAAGAAAAATAAATTCCATGTAGATATCATTGATGGTATTTGTACCTTTCCTTGAGTCACTCTTTGTTACCTTTTACTGCATTGAGAAAAGTACTTTGGGAGAACAGCCAAACAGTGATTACTGCTAAAACCTCCCTAAACCAGCTGCAGAGTCAGGATTTATTGCATTTACTACATTAATCATTGCAATCGTTTATTACTATTTGGTTTATTTGCAATAACAAAAAAATAAATCCCTTTTTTTTTAATTTTTGAATTTTTTTTCTGTTATCCTTTCTCACAACTGCTTTTGTTTCACTTTCAAGGATACAAATGGGTCAGGGCAGGGAAAGTCTGGCTGGCTGCACAGCAGTTACCACAGTTAGATCACTGCACTGCTGCTATGTAAGAACAGTAACTTAAATTTTGGCTTTTTTTTTCAGCACATTTTCTAATCTTAAGGTAAAAACTGGCCACATCTGTACAGATTAGCTTGTCTGCAAACTCCAGGGAGCTCTGAACAGCTTGTGGTCACACAAATCACCCCCTTAGCATTCCAAGCCAGCAGCTGAGCCCTTCCCCAGCACTTCACACGACCACGTCAGGGCTTTAAAAACCAAGAATCAGGAGAATAATCAGGCATAGAGTCACCATCATCCCCAATGGTACCAGCACTGAGCCAACCAGGATCCCTCACACTCCCCTTTAGTGTCAATTCATTGAAGCAGTGAATGAAAGTGCTTGTGAACAGCAAATTTCCACAAACTGAATCCAGATTTTGCAATTGTTTCTTCCAAAAGGCTGGCTATTTTTAAAGCACTCCAAGTGTTTCATCTCTTTTCCTTTTGAAAGATGCTGTATGAGTACAAAATACAGACCCAGATCTATAGCCCTGGACAGTTTAACTACTTTGAAGCACCACCTGTGTGGAAAAGGCCTAAATTATGTTCCTTTAATGAGCATTAACATTACTTTTATGCCTGGAATGTTTCTAACCAGGTTCTCAAACAGATGAATTTCCGTGCTAATTAAAAATTGCTGGTTTTGGTCCAAAGTGCTGTCAGCTCATGGCCAACTCTGGCAAACATCACCTCCCAAAAACACACAGACACATTTGGGAGCAGAAGTACTGCTCAGCTTTCCAGTTTACCTCCAGTTCATTGAGCCTCTGGATCCTCGGTGTGAAGTGAAGCTTGTCCACATCGCACGCGAATGGAGGCTGCCAGTCCTGGAAAACAGAAGGGTTCCATCAAAAGAGCAGGAAAAGGAAAGGAGTTCCTGTGACAGTCAAAGCCAGGGGAGCCCAAGGCATGAAGATGCCCCCGTGGCCTCCAGAGCCTCCTCAGCCCCACCAGAACTTGGTGCAGAGGGGGCTCAGCAGTCCCAGCCCGACCCAGCAGGGAGCCAGGGCTGTGCTGACACCCAAACCCCTCAGCAGGAACAAGTCAGCAGCAATGGTGAGATACCTGGAGTGAGTGTCATTGCCCACCCCTTGGAACACTCCACTGTGCCTCAAAAGCAGATAATGGAACCACAAAATCAGTTACATTTTGGAATTGAAACCTGTCCTGCACTGTAAGCCTCCACAGAGCCATGGAATCATTAAGGCTGGAAAAGCCCTTTATGATCATTGGGTCCAGCTTTGAAGCCCAGCACCACCACCACGATCACCACTAACCCATGTCCCCAAGTGCCACATCCAGAAATCTTTCCAACACTTCCAGGGATGGTGACTCCACCACTGCTCTGGGCAACCTGTGCCAATGCTTAACAATTTCTTTGGCTGCAAACATTCAGGAAGAGCTGGAATATGACCAATTAAAAAAAATATTATTATTACTATGATAAAGTACCTGCAACTGAAGTGTTATTTATAAACACAACTATAAAGCTGTTTTATCTTTTAGATCTCTGACAACTACTGCACACTCTTGGTTTGCTAATACACAACTTCACAAAACTAAATTAGATTTGATTTAAACTTGACAGGAATTTATTACATATTATGTTATCTTATTATCACTAATTACAGAATGAAGATAATGCACAAATGAGCTACTGACAATGGAGTAAGACAAAGCTTTGCTTCAGGAAAACAAAAACCTTTCTTCAGCATTGGGTGACGGAGGCAACTGAAGTAAGACCAGCATCATAAACACAGTATTTTTTATTTTAGATTCACAGACAACATGAAAATTGGAGTTAAAACCAATCATCCATGATTTCCAAAGCAATTATCTTACAAACAAACAAGAAGCAAGATTCACCAAGAGTGTGGAGAAGCTGAAGAGCAAAGAGAGCCACCAATCCATACATTTTACCAAGCTTGCATTGATTAATCCAGACCTCAAAATCGGTAGTAGAAGTTTTCTGATCCTGCAAGGCACTTGCAGCACATCACAACTTGACAACTCCAATTGGAATTAACATTTGAATTGGAAATTAGACAATGGTAGGGGGTCAGGAAGATAAGTTACCCAGAGAATACTCAATCCTTGACCAGTGGGACACATGTCTCGATTATTTTCCTGCTTTTAACCACAAGACAGCCTGGTGCCCAAAGATGTGTTCTTGAGAAACTCGATAACACTAACCCTTCTTTGACTGCCTATTCTCTATGCCAGAAAACCAAATGCAATGAAACCACCAAGGCTGAGGAAGAGAACTGACATTCTTCTCTAATATCCTGTTGTCTGATGAGTCATTTCGAGCCCTCAAGCTGTAAGATGAGAAGCATAACTGGGAACAACCAGGGCAGGATTTGAAGTATTGTACTTCAACAGGACAAATCTGACACTCAAGCTGAACCAACTGGTTACATCATGAGTCACAACTCCAGAGTCTGCTCTGTACCAAAGACAGGGAGACAGGAGACAGGCACCAAGACCAAGAGGGGACACAGTGGCAGTGACACACAGGACCCTTGAGACACTGGGGACTGAATTAAACTGCCCAGGGGAGAACTGTAGGGAGATTTGCTTAGGCTGAGAGTAAATGAAACCAACCAATGAAGCCAAACCAGCTTAGGCTGTGCTGCCTCTGGCTTTGCTAAGCACTAAGTCAAGGCTGTTCCCAGGTGGACTGTGCATTACCCCAAACCAGACCCTCTAACAAGGCTCTGCAAGGGACAAGAACCAGGAATGAGGTGAACACGGGCAAGAAATTCAGCTCATGTGGGCAGTGATACCACGTCTGAAACTGTCACCAGTCTAGGCTGCACTTCAAGGCCACCACCTGCAGTTACTGGGCTGGCAACACGTCAGGGAAGCCAAGGAAGGGAGGGCACAGCACAGGAGACTTCTGGTTGGGCCACGTGTCTGCTGGCACAGGCTGCTGCTCTGGGCAGAGCCCAGAGGAAAGCCTGCATGCCACTGGGCACAACAGGAGGAACAGGATCTACCTGCTCCTACAGGCTCTGGTTCTTGCTCAGACTAAAGAAATCCAGCTCCAAGGACGCCTAGGGCAGACACAGACCCAATCCAAGTCAGACAGCACAGAGCAGGCGAGCCCCCTCTGCTTACAGAAGCAAATGAGGAAGTTTATGTGCATGATCTTACAGAAACACCTCGTTCACAGCTTGGCACCCGAAACATCCTGCTCCAGAATTAGCTGATTATCTCCATGATCTCCACGTGTCTATTTATTACTGACTGATGCATGTTTGGGGACAGTCTTTCCTGTTTGGCCAAAGACACTGGCTCTGGCAAAGCACCAGTCACCTACTGTGTTGGAAGAGTAACATGACTCCAGACAACACAAGCTGCCACAACAGGCATTTCCTACTCCTGCAGCTCTGAAGTTTACCAATGACTGAATGACCAAGGCACACACCAAGACGCCCTGATGGCACATCAGCTGTTTCTCAAAGACAAGCTTTGTGAACTCCATTTATTCAACAGTATTTTCAGAAGGCGACTTTTCAGCCTATCAGGCAGATGGGGTCATCAGCCAGAATCAAACATTTAACAGCCTTAAAAGTGTTTAATTTTCAGCAAGGAGAAAGTCATTGCAAGAGCTTCTGCTGGGTGATGGTAAATTGGGTTAATGAGAGGCAACACAGGATTGACTCCTGAGGTTTTTAAGCAGGTACCATAGAATATGTTGAGTTGCAAGGGATCACCAAGTCCATCAGGATCATCACATCCAATTCCTGATCCTGCACAGACACCCCAACAATCCCACCCAGTGCCTGGGAGCGTTGTCCAAACACTTCTTGGACTCAGACAGGCTCAGAGCTGTGCCCATTTCCTGGGGAGCCTGTTCAGCGCCCCAGCACCCTCTGAGGGAAGAACCTTTTCCTGACATCCAACCTAAACATCTCCCAGCTCAGCTCCAGCCATTCCTGCCAGTCCTGTCACTTGTCATGAGAGAGAAGAGATCAGTCCCTGTCCCTCTGCTGCCCCTCAGGAGGATGTTGAAGACCCCAGTGAGGTCTCCCCTCTAGGCTGAACAAACCAAGTGACCTCAGCTGCCCCTCATGAGGCTTCCCCTCCAGACCCTTCACCATTCTCATGGCCTTCTTTAGGATGCTCTCCAGTGGCTTCATGTCTTTTTTATATTGTGGTGCTCAAAACTACACCAAGGACTTGAGGCGAGGCCGCAGTGGTGCAGGTAGAGCTGATGGAAACAATACCATACATAATATATCACATTCGATTATTATAAAACCACTCCTGGCCTTACAAACACACTACAGCACATCCCACTGCACACAAACTGTGTCAGATGACACTGCTGCAGACCCACAGCCATTCACCATCTGGAGAAATGACAGCAGGTATAGCAGACAGTCCATCCTGACTGTCACTGAGTCATTTAAAGTCACAACAAGTTTAATTTGGGGCATCCAAACTACTCAAAGTTGATATAACAAATAAGGCTAATATTTATCTTTCTCTATTCCACAGTATGGCAAAGTCCTAAACAAGATGCTTTCAACTCTTCTTTAATAAGTGTATTATTTACTCAACAAATATCTTGGGCACATTTTGAAGCACAAGTTACCAAGCCAAATGCGATGCTCGCTTGCAGGCCCATGAAAAGACATTTCTGTGAGACAGAAATGCCTTTATGCACTTGGAAAGGCAGCAGCACCACGAGAGGGAGCTTCATTGTGCAGGATTCACTTGCCAAGCTGCTGAGCCACACGAGCAGCTTTGCTGGGGAAGAGACCAGCCCCCACCCCCAGCTCTCCAGGCTCTCTTCCCTAAAGCTCCTGCCTGGCAATCAGTAAGACTTGCCCTCTCCATCCAGCTCCTCAAAGGAACTGGTTTGGATTTTCCTGTTTGAAAAAATTAATTTTTAAAGTGTAAGAAGTTCAGTTTGAAGTGTCTTCCAACAGCCATGCTGGGCATTAAGTATATACAGAGAGCAAGAAGATAGCAATTTCCTAAAAAAAAAAAATCAGGTGTTCTTACTCCACCAGGACTCTACATTTGAAATTACTCTACTGTGTTCTCTTGTCTATCCTGACTGTTGTAAGCCTACAAGGGACAAACAAAATCCTGTGCCCACCTTTGCCTGCAATTGTTATAAACCTATAAACCTG
Source organism: Molothrus ater (assembly GCF_012460135.2). Lineage (NCBI taxonomy): Eukaryota > Metazoa > Chordata > Aves > Passeriformes > Icteridae > Molothrus > Molothrus ater. Next base: position 1,259,795 of record NC_050502.2, read on the forward strand.
TCATCAAATCCAGGCAAAAATGAGATTGACTTCAAAATTCCAAACTCTTCTATAAACTTGAGGGACAAATGCAGCCATGCAGAAGGCACGCTCTAAGGATCACATTAATATTTCAAGCAGTAATGTGAACTACAAATGGTCAGCAGAATTATTTCTGTGATTTCCATATTCCAGCTCCCAGATGAGCTGTTCCAGGGATGTCAGGCTTCAGAGCACTGCATTTCAGCTGGCAAACCTGCACCTCACCCAAACTGACTAATTAAAATTTAACCACCCCCACCCCTATGAATTCAAGTGAACAAGAAATTACCAACCTCCCTGCTAAGCCGTTCTACAAGTTGGTTGGCTTCAGCTTTTCTTCTTCCCTTATCCTCATGTCCTTTATAACCAAATCCCTCGTCTGCTGGCTGCCAAAGCAGCTATTCCTGAATCCTTCCCAGAAGAAATGTTTCAAGACATTTTTCAATAAACAAATACCTTTTTCCTTCTCCTTACAGAACCAGCTTTCCAGTCCTGCAAATAAAAGGGGTTTTTTCCTTTGGCTTTTTTTCTGAAGTCTCTTATATTTTTTCAACATCTTTTGAAAACTGCAAGTAGCATTTTACTTGCAGTCTCTCCCATGTCAGACACAAAAAAAAAGACAGCTCTTTCATTATTTTGCTAGACAGCAGCTCATAGTAAGATCCAAAGGAATATCTTAGCAATTCTTGCCAGAGAAACACATTCATTCAGTAAACTGCAGCAATTCCCCCCTTCCTGGGATGCCCACCCTGTGAGCCTGACCTACATTCTTTGTTCCCACATCTATGATCTTGCCTTGGCAAAGGTGTTCCATGATTGCTGCCTCTGAGAGGAAAGGAGCACACTCGGTGACTCAGGAGGTCCCTTTCAGCCTCCTGGTTTTATGCCTACATTAAAAACACACTTGGAGCTCAGATGGCAGAATCCACACAAACCCATTATCACCCGGCAGTGGGTCAGCCACAAAGCTCCTGTCTAACGGGAACTAATCCCTCTGTGACCCTGTTAAAGGCTGACATCAGTTGGAAACTCCAATCATCAGCTAACCCAGTTTGTGATGAACAGTCCTTCCTTGGTCATTTTAAATGGTGCCGATTTTCTCATCAAACCCCCTGAATTCCTCCTTGCCAGTAAGGGACCCTGGGTGCACTAACCCACCTCAAGTGCAGAACTCTCCAAAAAGGAGCCTGGTAGGGTATTTCTTATTTGAGACAAAATTGGGCTCTGCTATGTATTGCAGACTAGCAAGGGAGAACAGGCTCGACCACAGATCCTTCCCATCTGAGAACCACAGCTAATGAAAATGAGTGTACAGTGGGAATCACGTCTCTAGATCCCAGTGTTTCTGTGCTAGCTCCACAGCTGGAGAGAAATAAAGGCTCAGGTAAGCTGGAGATGATTCTCAAGCACCAGGGCAGGCTGCTCCTTGGGACCCAAAGGCAGAGGGGACAGAAAATACACACAGGGTTTGAACCCCTCTACAGAACAGGCAGGCAGGCTCACGCACAGGAGATGCCAGGCTCCTCTCCATGGAGGCACCTGCATGCAAGGGACAGATACAGCACCAGTGTACCAGCAGCACTGCAGGTACAGCTGGGGATGGACGGGGTGTTGGGATCAGCAAATCCCAGACCCCTGATTCACTGCAGAGCACTGACCAAGACCCTGAAACAGAGCATCCTTCAGGCTGGGGCCAGACCCAGCTGTGGCTGTGTGAGGGCACCAGACCCCAAGAGCTGCTGCCACCCCCCCTCACATGGACACACTTTGCTCTGATCCCCAGTACATTCCCAGAGTGTGTGACTGGCAGGGACAGTGCACTCTGTTCCTTGGGCTGTCCCATCACAGCCCTTGCAATGAGTCCAAACCCTCTTCAGAGCCAAAACTGGCAGCTTTCAAACCTCGAGTTCACTCCCAGTGCAACTCAGACTAGGAAAAGACCTGAATTTCACAGCCACCCAGAACAGCTATGGACAACTCCACCAGCCTCAGCCATGAGCAGCTGCAGAGCCCCAGCTGTCCAGGGATTCCCTGCAGCTCCCACCATCCACTGCCCTGGCTCTCCACAACATCCTCCCTTTCCAGCTGCTCAGATTCACCATCCAGGTAAAGCACCTGCTCCAGGAAGACATTTCACTCAGGCACTCCTAAGGGCAGCAGGCTGGAAGATCCCACAAGTTCTTCTTGGCTTCTAAAAACGCTCAGCCTGGTCTCTGGACATGGACACAGCATTCTCCCCCAGCACATCTCAGACACAACCCAATCATCTGGGATTGAGAGGAAGCACATCCTGGTTTGCTTCCATCCACTGGCAGCTTTTGTTTCATTGCTGGGCAAGGGAGCCATGTTTAGTTTTAAACTCCATTTTGAGCTATGAGCTATCTTAAGTTAGATAGAATTTCTGTAATTTTTTGTTTATGTTATTCTTGCCCCATATGGAAAGCTCTAGACTAAATTGTTTCATCTTAAATTTTCAATGAGCTGAAGAATGTATCTTGAAAATCCCTCACTGAAAGAAACTGAGGCAAGGAAAGGAAACTCTCAATGGTTTTTTAAGCCTCCCCCAATGTTTCAGTGTTTCTGAAGAGCAGAAACCACTCATGGTGACCACAGCAGCCCTGTGCGTGGCCACTGCCATTAGTAAAATAAATAATAAACTAAAAAGAATTATTCTTTTGCATATTTTCTTGCTAATTAGAGATCAGTAAATAACCTACTCTGAATTTACCTGATTCCACAACACAACCCCTGTGATGAATATGACAAGTTCCTCATTTAAAGCCAACATTTCCTAACGACCTTGGGCAGCAGATCTATTTTTCTTCACATGAATTGACAGCAGGGGAACAGGAACCTCAGCACTCAAATATCTCTTCCCCTCCCAAAACCTCATTCATTCTTGACCCCAAAAGCAGCAGATCTACCACTTTGCACCCTCCACTTTCCCCTTCCAGCTGATCCTCTCTCAGTCAGAAATGCCCCGTTTCCTGACTCACCTGAGCCTGGCCCCTGCTAGGCAGGACCAGGGGTTTGGGCTTGGCTTGCCAGGACTGACAGACGTGGCAGCACCTCTGGTTTCTCCCACTGAGCTCACTTAGGTGTTGTAATTGAGTTACCTCTGTGTTTTCTTTTTGAGAAAATCAACTGACTGAGCCTCTGTGTATTATCAAATCTGAAGGATCATCACCATCAACTTCCTGCTTCAGACAAAGTATCACAATTCTCTGCATTAATTCCTGTTTTAATGGTGGTTTGTTTTACGGCTCCAGGACTAGATTGCCAGAACCCTCAGTCAAGCTGCTCCAAAACTGAACCGGTTTTTTGTTTTGTGTTTTCTTTTTCTCCATAAAAATGTAAATAAATCAAGCAACCAGCTGAATGAGAAGCCTAAACAGACCTTAAGAGGTCTAAACAACATTTAAATCAATGTTGCTCCTCAAAACACGTCCCAGGAGGAGGAGGAGGTCCATTTCTCCCAAGCCCTGAGCCTTTAGGTTTCACCACTCAGGCTCTGCTAAGGTTGAATATTTCAAAATTCATTATTTCATGTGCTGAACTTTTCTGATGCTTCTCTGTGTCCTCTCCAGTTGTCAATTTTTTTTTAAATCCTCCAACGAGTGCGAGATCCTGAATGCAGAATTTTCTACTCTCGTGCTGCCACAGAGGTAAAATCCCCCCATTTCTCACTGAGAAACTCCAGAGCTGCATGCACTGCCTCATCCAGAGCTCCCATTCCACCATTACACTGCTCTCCACAGGGATCCACAGTTATTTTTCTATTTACTCTTTCCTCCTCTAAGATGCTCTATGCTCCTTTGTTCCAAAGGTAAACCTTCTCATTGAGTCCTACTTAAGTGATTACTGTTTCATAACATCCACTGTTTATTGGGCAACTGGGATCCCTCTAGAGCAACGAGCCACCACCATAACTCCATTCAGAATCACAGTTTTTGCTCGTCTAGACTTGTAAAGAAAATTACCCTTGGCTTGAGGTTATGAGACACCATTAGAAAGGGATCCTTCATTACAAACAATCATTAGTAGTTGAAACAATTTGTGATTTGGTGTATTAATTTTGCACAACAGTCATTTCTGTAATTAGAATACTGATCACAATTTCTAGATCTCAGACAACAATAACACACAAATACATGGAATCATGGAAAAAAATAAAACTAATTTGACCACATCAGTGTCCATACAAATGTATTCCACACTATCACCTTCCAAGTTCCTATCCAGGACTATTCCAGACATTCTTCCATTCTGGAGCTAGAGGGGGTCAACTATTGCACCCACAAAGAACTTAAGGAAATTAATTTTCCCCATTCTCAAGTTCACCAGTATTCCAGGATTTACTGAAAACTGACAGTCAATAATTTTGATAACTCCTTCAAATTTCCAGCTCTGCTAATACAGACTTTCTAATCTTTAGTGCTTGGTTTAAGTTACTTGGAAGCCTTAACAGTACTTCTCCATATTCACATTATTTAAAGCAATAAAATTTAGCCTGGATGTTGTCAATTTTCATGCTTGGCCTTGGGAAAGTGATGTTTCTAGTACATTGTACAATATTCTGTATTTTGAAAAGCATTCATATGTTAAGTAAGGCCTAAGCAATCATTATTTATTATTTCTTCACAGCAGCAAAGCAACGATGCAATGAAGTGAAGGAAGAGTCCATCTTCAAGAAAGGCTTGGAGCATTTGATACCACTCCTGCTCCACACGTTACCATTAACTCTTGAAGCTAAGCTTCACATTTATGAGACTGTTTGCTTCCATTAATTGCTATTAACTACTGACCTTGAAGAACAACTCCATTCTCAAGCAATTCTTCATTTGCCCCCTATATGCCTGCCCTCACTGATTTGCAGAGCTATCACAAGCTTCTAGAATATAAGTCCATCACTTGACACGCCAAGTTTTGGAGTAAACTTAGTTTATTCCAAACTATCAGATACTGTTTAAATGAAGAAATGCTAATGAAAGATGTTTTTGGTTCATAGAAGGAAATTCTAACTACAAAATGGCACATGATGGACTGCAAGCAAGTTGTACCCCACCCACTTTCCTGCATCCAGCTGCCCCTTCCCCCGCAGATCCGCAACAGACTCAAATTTAAATCTCTACTTTATACAGCTCACGGACTACCAGGAACAACCCTCATCCAAGCACTCTGCTGCCAGTGGGACTCCCTACTCATACCCCACACTGCTGACAAAAAGCCACAGAGAGCAGTGCCAGTGAGCTGGTTGTTGCTGCACCCTCCACTGCAGCATCTTAGAACCCCCAAATGAGAGCAAAACTCAGTCACTGGTGATGGCTGGAACAAACTGAACTGGAATGAAGGGGAGGAAAACTCCTTTTGAGCACTCAACTGGAAACTGCCATGCAGAAATTGCACCTCTTGTTATATTCCTGGATGTTCTTTCATCTTGTGAACATGCAGTGATCCCCCAGAATCCTCTGTCTTCCACCCAAATGTCTTCTGCACATCAGCTACCTCGATATCACCTCACTAAACAAGTCACTGTCCTCCAAAGCTGCTACAAGAAGCCACTGCAGTTGCGGTTTTCTCTGGGCCCACCTGGTTCTCAGCTAATGCCAGCAGAAAGGGACCAGAGAAAGCCCTGCTGCTGGTCCTTCAAGCCCAGGCAGCTCTCCTGTGCATGCTCAGGTGCTGGAGCATCCAAGCCAGCTCTGGAGCAAGGACTTGTTCATAAATAAGTGGGGAAGCTACAGCTGGGCACCACCAGCCTCACACAACATTACTCCACACTGCTACTCATATACAGAAACACAAATTCATCTGCTGATAACTATACAGCAGAGTTTAAGCTAAAATAATGCCAGCCCAAGATCAAATTTTCAATTCCTCTCTCGGCACAGATCCTGACAGTTCATGGTGCTGCCTACCTGCTTCCCGGCACGTAACCAGACTGCGCACGCCGGCAAGAGATTCCCTGGGATGCAGGAGGATTCCAAAGCCCAGCCATCACCAAACAAGGCATCCAGCTGGAGCACACACACTGCTGTGCAGAGGGCAGTGCAGCCTCCAGCTCTTGGTATTACAGACCCCTCGATTACACCAAAAAGAACAATAACTGAATATTCACTGCGGCTCCTGATCGCAGGGGGAAGGCCAGGAACTACGTCAACTTAAAGGGTTTTCTGGTCGCTTTGGAAGAGCTCCCTCTATGCTCCAGGCCGCTGAACCAACCACGCACTTCACAAGTCATCCCAGGCATTATCCAGGGAAGATAAAGCCATGGGAGCTCAGCTCTCCCAAAGCCAGGCTCCACAGAACCACCCGTGCTCAGCCCTCAGCAGCTCCAACTATTTCCATCCTGCTTCTAAATGCGCCCAAAGAGCTGATCACACGCCAGGCAGGCACAACACCTGGTGTAATATCTGCTGCAATACCTGCCCCTTCGGGAAGAGGAGAGCGGCTGAAAACGCAGTTGCAGTGAGTAATTCAGTCCTTTGGAGGGCTGTTGATTTATGATCTCCAACAGATAACCTCCTACAAGCAGCTTTCTGATAAGGTTTTGGCTTTTTACACAGGCAGCCAAGAAACATGGGATTTTTTAGATGAGATGCTTCTAAAACAAAGAGACACTCCCCCTCAAAAACATCCAAACAAACGAAAAAATAACCCCCTCAAGAAACCCAAACAAACAAAAAAAGCAGTTCTGGTCGCAGTTGCTGAAACATTGTTGGCAACTTAAAACCCCAAAACATCTACTAAAAAGTACTACAGAACTTCAGTGGTGACTCTGTAACAAAAACCATCTTACCCCCTTAACTCTGAGCATCTGGCTGCCCTGCATGAAAAGAAGCCCTGGCACATTCTACCAGGACACAAATTCAAGAGCGATCTTCACACAGCAATCGGGGATTATTCCTCCAGAGAGCTGGAACACCTTCCTTCCTCTCCAGCAGGATTCACATTATTCACTCTGCCACAAACATTTCTGCCACCTCTGACACTAACTCAGCAAGTTACTACTACTATTTTAATTCAGAAGGAAAAGAATGGACACAAGAGGAGTCGCAGCAACAACCAAAACACAAAAGTGAGGAGTGTGTGTTTCTGAACACTATTTCTTTGAAGCCAAAGTCTCACTCGCAAAACTTCAGCCTACAAACTGTTCAGTCAGCTTCTCCCCTCGCTGGAGGAGATGTAAGCTCAGTGCCTGTTTAACATTCTAGTTGTTGCCGTCATGTTAACTGCCTCACCTGGCTGCACCACCCCAAGACTCACACCACGCTCCACTTAGGGGAAGAGCAATTCACTCAAAATAAAGATGATTCACACATTGTTTAATTAGATTTTTTACTTCCAGAAGCCCCTCTCCTCACCAGTGCGGGTGTTCATACCTTTAAACAAACTAACAATTCTGACTCCACAAAACTGTGGTTCTAAGATCGACACAGCATTTCTTAGTAAATTGAGTCGACGAACAAGAGGAAATCAGAATTCATACCCTAATTTTGAGCTTACTACACCATCGGTTGAGATGATGATGATGAAGATGAAGGCTTACTACTTCTTCCCACTGTGGATTGCATTCTAAAATGGTGGCCATGTCTGTCTAGGCTTCAGCTCGCACAGCCACCAGCCAAACTCACGGCTGCGGAGTTTGGTGTTGTCCAACTTGAGGAACAGTTCCCTGCGCTAAAAGTGCGCCGAGGCCGGGGAGGCCGCGGCGGGGCCGGGGGCTGCGGGGAGCGGGTCCCCCCCGGCCCCACACGGCCACAATGCCAACATGGAGGGCAGCACCCCGGGACCTCCTCCGGGGTTCGGCGGGGCCGCTTCGGGCGCGAGGCCCCGGCCAACCCCGAAAGCCGGGGAGAGGCCGGGCCCGGCCGGGGCAGCTGCCCCCCCGCTCCCTTCACGGCCGCTCTGGCGACTCCCCCACCGGGAGCTCCGACACTTAGGAGCCACTTCGCGGGGGCAGCGGCCGCTTCCTTCGGTCCCCTCAGCCCCAGCCCAGTGAAACTTCTGAGGGGCGGCTCCGCCTGCCCGGGGTCACCTGCGCGGCCGCGGGCCGGGGGGAGCCGGGCCGGGCCCCACACAAAGGCCGCTCCCGGCGGCGCCATGCGGGCACTCACCGGCGGCGGCCGCACCTTGCAGATGCCGGTCTGCTCGGCGATGGGCCGGATCTTGTGGATGAAGGCGAAGGGGTCGGCGAACTCCTCCCAGCTGGGCTCGAAGACGGGGCACTCAGGCGGGGGCAGGAACTCGGCCATGGCCCGGCCGGGGCGGCCGCTCCGCTCCGCGCTCCGAACAATCTCCGGAGCCGCCGCGCTCCGTGCGCGTCCGCGGGGGGGCCGGGGCTGGGAAAAGAGTCCGCCCGGCCCGGGCAGGGGAGGGGGCGCGGCTGCCCCGCCCCGCCCGCGCCTTTGTGCGGGGGCCTGGGGCCGGACCGGGGAAGGCCCGTTGGGGGCGGGGGGAGCAGGCAGCGGCGGCTCCTCTAGAGCGCGACCTGGCCCGCGCGCGCCGATCCCTCGTTCGCTACCGGGCCCCGGCGGAGAGCGAGGCCCAGAGAGCGCCGCTCACCGCGGCCGCTGGGGGTCCCTCCCGGTGCCCCCCGCCCCGCCGGGCCGCAGCCTCGCGCCCCCCCCCTCCCGCCGCCTTTGTGCGCGGCCCCTCGCCCCGGGCGCGCTGCGGCCGCTCCCCCCAGCACCGCTGGTTCGGGGAGGCCCCCGGGCCGCGCTCCCCGCCCGCCGTGCCCCCCGCGGCCCGGCCGGTCCGTCCCGCCCCCCCGCGCGGGGCCGCCGGCGCTGTGTTTACATGCGCGGAGGGATCCGCACAGCTGACAGCGGACCGCAGCCGGTGCTTCTTTTTTTAAAGAGCCTCTCCGCGCGCCGCCATTGGCTGAGCACGGGTCGCGTCACGCGCGGGGCGGGGCCGTCCGCCTCCGCGCGGCCGCATTGTCTGCCCCGGCCGCGGAGCCCCCGCGGCCCCGGCCCGGCCCCTTTGTTCGGGGGGAGCCGGGCCATTGTCCTGCCCGCCGGCCCCGGGCAGCGCGGGGTAGGGAGCGCACCCGTTCCCGAGGGAGCTCCGCGAGGTGCCTCCCCCGCGCCCCGGCGGTTACCGGGGCTCCCCCCGCTGGGGGTCCCACACTGGGCGGTCCCGGCCCCAGCAACGGGGCTGGGGGGCGGTGCCGGGCGGGGGAGGGGCGGCTCCGCCGCAGCAGGCGCCGCACGTAGCGCACGTGCGCGGGGGGGCGGCCCCGCCCCCGGCCCGGCCCCCCCGGCTCAGCCCCGCCCCCGGGCCCCAGGGACCCCCGGCCCGGCACCGCCCCCGGGCCCGAGGGACCCCCGGTAGCGCCCCCCGCACGGAAGCCGGGGCTTCCGCGGCCCCTGAAGACACAAAGTCACCCTCGGTACTTCAAGTCACCGGTCCAGAGAGGAGCCAACGCTGTGCTGTCACATCCGACAATGAAACAAACAATTGCAACTTTTGAGACGTGCACACAATGCTCAGGGTGTCATTTCTTATAAAACTTCACTTACCGGCTTCAAATTTCACTAAAACTCAGAAAAGCGTCCCCTGTTAACTGCCGTGGCTGGAGAAGTAGCACCGAGTTGCAGAGCAGGGGATCGGGCAGCAAGGCCCTGAGTTCACCCCCTGCACGCTGCCACAGCAGGGATGGATGCTCATGGAATCAGCTCCGTGTCACACAGTGCTCCCACCGCACGGGAACACCTGCCCAGATGGGATGAGAGGAAGCTGTCAGCTCTCCACGCTGCTGCTCATGGTTACAGTGAATCAAAAATTTGCACAAAGTGCTCAGGGCCAGTTTATTCCTCACTTAAAAATGAAGGAAAAAAAGCAAGCAGACACAGCTTTTGTAAAGCATTTGTGCAGGCAGTGTCACAGGGAGAGATCCTCGCCTCTGAGCTGTCCCTGCTGGAGCCGCCCTGGGGGGATGCAGAGGAGCAGGACCCACACCCCGGGGACGGCCCCTGCCAAGGGCACAGGACAAGGCAGCACCTCCGAGCCTGGCAGCACAGGCTGCTCTCCATCCCACCCCGGGCGCAGGGGCCGTGCTGGGCCAGCGCCGGGGCCAAGCCGAGCTCTGAGTCAGCACCCGGCCCCAGGCAGCGGCGCTGAGCTGAGCTCTGACAGTCCCACCCTGGCAGGGACACAGTGACAGTCCCACCCCTGCAAAGACAGGGTGGGCCCGGAGTCACACCCAGGTGCAGCTCCAGGAGCCCAGGCAGGCTCAGCTTCTGGGAGCCCTGGAGAGTCCTCAGCCAGCAGGGGCATCTCCAGTTTCCAGGAGGCTCCTGTCCTTTCCTTCCCCGAGTTTGACCTACATCTGATAGAAATCACTATATCCCTCTTCTTGTACAAAAGCAAGATCAGGTTTAGTCAGGGAGCTTTAACCATAGATGTGAAATGCACCATATCTGTTTGTACTTCCATTTACACCAAGAGACCCCACGGTACAAATCACCAAATATCACCATCTGGAGAGAAAATGAAGCTGGTTGATCACCTTCCAACAGCTGGTCTGCAGCACATCCCAAACTTGAGGGGCTCTGGCAAGGAGCAGAACACACTATCTTTGAAACTTTGGGTCTGAGTGTCCCTGAGGGGCAGGGATGTTTGAACAACAGTGGATTATGGTGTTCCACAAATAAATCCATTTCTGCAATGATTCCCTGAGGACTCCTTTCATCAGAGCTGAAGGACCACATTCAGCAGGACTGTTTCTGCCACTTCTGTCACATCTAAAGGCCTCCCATGGGGCTGTCATGAAAAAACACAGACACAGGAGTTTTACTTGAGTAATTCTGATGGAGGAGAAAAAGCACTTGCTACAAAGATCTGAAGATGGGCAAAGCAGGGAGATCAAGGGATGACCCAGGGATAAAAAACGGGTGCCTTGAAGGGAGGGCGAAGTGGCTCAGGGGTGGATGAGATGGAGATTTAAGGTAAGCAGGAAGCCCTGGAGGGTCTGTGCATCCCATCAAGCATCTTACTTGTCTTTCCTGCTAACCTTGTTACTGCTAATGAAAACACTTCATCACCACAAATGTGTACTTTTGCACGTTGCCTTCTCTGTATCTTCCCTCTGCTGTGACATCTGCAGTATTTGTTCTGTTCAGGGGATTAGTGTGGCACAGCACTGTCTGGCTTAGAAACCCAATTCCCCAAGTGTTAGAGGCACAAGCTGCAGGAAGAAAAGCTGATTTCCCTCGGCTGGAATGAGAGTGCAGACATTCCTTCTTCATGGTTCAGTTGACTGCCATTAATTAACCTTTTATTAGATGGGCTTTCTCCAAGCCTGTTCCATTTGTGCCCTGTGAGCAGAATTCCCCCATTTGCTGCAGCTCAGTGTTAACCCAGGAGCAGCTGCAGGGCTGGCAGGGACCAAGCAGGGACAGTGAGAAATAAGGGAGCAGGACTCCAACACACAGTGCAAGGGCCATCCAAAGGGGTTGTTAGCCCAAGGTGAGGAGTGCCAAGGCTTCCAACTGAAGCCAAGCATTCTTCACCACATCAGGGATTTGTTCTTGGCAGCTCCTCCATCCTCGCCCAGCTGTGAGCTCCAGAGTATCTGTCCAGAACATTCACAGCTGAGCGTCCCTTTCCAGGCTGCTGCAGCACAGCTCTCCTCACACACCATCTGACTACAGGAGTCCCATCAGCCTGGAGGAATCTTTAGCAAATCTTTTGTGTTTTCTTGGATGGGCACCATACCCCGAACTTCCCTACTAGTGCAAACTCCCCTTCATTCTCCTGCACCAGCCATCACCTGCCTGGAGCACCCTGTTCACACAGCCTAGGCTGACTTGTTTGCATTTATGTATCTGATTCAGACACTGCAAGGAAGATCACAGAATCCCAGACTGGTTTGGGTTGGGAAGGACTTCAAAGCTTATCTTATTCCACCCTCTGCCATGGGCAGGACACCTTCCACTATCCCAGGTTGCTCCAAGCCCCATCCAGCCTGGCCTTGGACACTTCAGGGATGGGGCAGCCACAGCTGCTCTGGGCCAGGGCCTCAGCACCCTCACAGGGAGGAATTCCTTCCCAATATTCCATCTAACCCTGCCCTGTGGCAGTGTGAAGCCATTCCCTTGTAAATGGTCTCTCTTCATCCTTCCTGTAGGCTCTCTTCAGGTACCGGAGGCTTCAATTAGGTCACCCCAAAGCTGCTCTTCCCCAGGCTGAACAATCCCAATTTTCTCAGCCTTTCCTCTCAGGAGAAGTGCTCCATCCCTCTGATCAGCTTCATGGGCTCCTCTGGACTCACTCCAGCAGCATCACCTCCTTCCTGTGCAGGGGACCCCAGAGCTAGATGCAACTCTGCAGCTGGCGTCTCATGACAGCAGAGTAAGGATAATCAGGTTAATCTTTCCCCCTTCTGTGTACCTACCATTCTGGACCAGCTCTCCTCTTCAGACAAAGGTTGGCTACCTTGATCCAACACACCTTCCATCCCAGTCTGGGTCGGTTTGGTTTAATTCTGTGTCACAGCAAGAGCTGCCACTGCAGCCACCTGCTCCAGCCCTGGTGCCATCAGCCTGGCACAACAGGAACACTGAGAGGAGCAGCTTTAGGAAACACCATACCCTGGACTTCTGAGCAGACAGAAGATATCTGCTCCTGGGACACTGGAAAAGCCAAGCAAACAGCTGCCAGAGGCTCTGCAATGAACAATACTCAGGGAAATCTGGTAACATTCCAGAAGCTCCACTCCAGAATAACCCAGAACTGATCTGGACATCCTGCCCAGGAGGTGCACTGCCATGTCCAGGGACCATCAGCACCACCTGGGAGCTGAAACCCCACTGAAGCCAAAGCCCTCATTTCATCAGCACAGTCTGGCCTAATTAAAGCTCTACATGTTTAGAGGAGTACAGGGCAGGGAGAGATGTGCTGAGCTTCTCTGCTCTTTAAGAAAATAGGTTCCTGGGAACAAACAGATTTAGTAAGCAGAACCTCTGACAGATCAAACCAAACCAGTTTTCCTGGGCAAGCCAACAGCCTGCACAAACCTGCAACGCAGTCCAAGTGTCATCATCAAGGCTAGAGAAGGGGTTTACATTTTCCAGCTGCTCCCAGAGATGGTGATGCACATCAGTCCTTGAGAAACAGGGCTCTTAGTGACAAAGCACTGTGATCTTGGGATCCTGGTCCAAATTATGGAGTATTCTGAATACACTGGGCTCTGGCATTTACAGCACAGCTCTCAGCTCAGATACTGCACTGGATCTTGCTCGGATGCCAGGCCAGATCTCCTGTCTCACACTGTGCCCTGGGTGAGGCTCAGCAGCAGCACTCAGATGGGGAATTAAGGACTTTGCTGGCAACTTTTACTACAACAGAACCATTGGTTTTAATCTAGAGATGCCCTGGTATGCCTCTGCCTTTCCTCCAGAAGCTGTCCCTGTCCCTCTCTGCACTGCTCCCTGTGATCCCTTCTGCACTCCAGGGGAGCCAAAGAGCCCCAGCAGCTCTGAACTCCTCAGGCTGGAGCTGTGAGCACAGGAAACCCTGCTGAGGGGCCTGCAGAGGGGGCAGGCAGGAAACCTGAGCCTGGGCTGTGGGCTGAGAGTGGCCGAGGACAGAAGTGCCCCAGCTGCACACAGGTCCAATGGGGACTGCAACAGCCAGGTAAGAACAGCTGGTGAGCATGTGGAGCCAATATGGAAGTTCCCCTGCAGTTGTGCAACTGCCTTCAGCATTACTTTTATTAATAAAATTCTCTAAGTCCCTTACCCTATCATTAACTGCTATTAAAGCTGAGTAAAGCCTTACTCCAAATCCTTGCCCAGACTACCCTAAGAACAAGGATAAGCAAACCACAGCTGTTGGAAGTGCTGGAAAGGCAGAGCTGAGGTGCTGTTTCACATGCCTCACCTTGCTCTCAGGCAATCCTGACTCACACTGAAGAAATTTGGGCTGTACCTTCCTGTGCTTCAGCATGCAAGTGACAGCAGTGTGGGACACAGCCTGCTTGCAGGCAGGACGTGCAGCAGGTGGGATTCTCACAGTGTGGAGGCTGGCAAGGGACCTGGCACCAGTGTAGCACTGACAGGCAGTGAGGGTGAGGCTTTGAAGTTCATTATCTTAAGGCAGGTGCCTAAAATAGGTCAGAGTAACCTCACCCAACCCCCCCTGCTGCTCTGCGCCGACTGTTCAGGGAGCCTGGGGTGACTGCTCAGCCCCAGGCCTCAACGCTTGAGAAAGTGAAGCCCTGGCAACAACAGAGCAACTTGGGAAACACACTTTGCCACAATGTATAAAACCACAAAAGCCTATGTTTTTTCTCAGAAAAAAAACCCACTGAGGCATGAAAATCCAACTCCTCTGCCCCAGCCCCTTGACTGCAGTGAAACAAAGTGCCATCACCACCGGTCCCCCAGGAGGATCTGGGCTCAGCTGTGGTTTCTGCCAGGGCAAGCAGAAGCAGCAGAACCCCCCCCCAGCTCAGCAGAGTGTGCCCTGTGCCAGCCCTGCACAGCCTCTGTCACTGTGTGTGCCACCTCAAGTGAACCCTGCCCCTCCCACGGTGCCCTGACACCCCCAGGCCCAGGCAAGGAGAGAAGCTGGTTCTGCAGAAAATGTTTAATTAGCAAATCTTGTTCCTAGTCAGGCTTCCTGCCTCTGCTACAGCCAAAATCCCCCTCGGTTACCCAGACACGCTCCAGGACTCGCTCTCAGACACACCAGGGGTGGCATTACCAAGGCACTGAGGACACTTCATTAACTTGGGCAATGGCACAGGATTCAGGGATCCTTGTACCCAGGTACCTGCACTGCCTTCCAGAGGGATTTACACTCTCAAACTCTCCCACCAAGCTACTAGCCAAGTTTCAACCAGCAAGTACACACAAAGCCATCTAAGCACCTGGGGATCCCTTAAAATACACTAAAAATGTACAGTCCAAGGCTGAACAGACAAGTTTGTTAAAACTTAATCAAGTCTGTTAAAATCCAAGTAAAAACCTGGGTTTTAAACCACTCATTCACTGACAAAGAGCCATGGAAAAACTGCTCCTAAAAGGGATTTAAAGGTGCAGAAATAGTTGCAGATCACTTGAGTACAATGGAAAATATGCAAGAGCTACATGAATTAAGGCAGAGAAGACATTTCAGTCAATGCTGATGGCAAAGATGACAGTGTCAGCAAAGCAAAGGTGGCAAAAACCCACATGAATCACACCAAGGAAGACTGATAATGTGTATGGGAGATGGAACGCAGGTTCAAAGCAGCTGGGGAGCCAGCAGGCATTCAAAGGGGAAAGAATGGCATTAAACAACCTGCAATGGAAAGAATTTAGGAGTTTACAGTCAAAAATTAGGCCTCCAAATGTTCAGAGTTCTGAGGGAGCTTCACAAAGGAATCTTAGCTTACTGTCTTCATACCTGGAACCACACACATCTGAGGAAGATGATAGGAAAAATTCAAGGTCTCCAACAGACCTTTGAGCACCCTCCACAAGGAAGTAGAAGACTAAACAAGAAAAGCCTTTAGTGACCACAAGTACAACAGTAAGGGTTACTCTTCATCTGCCAGCACCTACAATTAGCAAGAAAAAAAAGAGGTGTATCAGCACACAGGTGCTTCAGAGAAGTGCCTGCACTGATCATGTATGAGTGTTTAACGCAACTAGCCCAAAGTAAACACAGTCTAAACCAGTATGGGGTCAAGCTGCCTCCCTCAGCCTCATCAGGCAGATCCAACACATGCAGACACTCAGCAGACATGAAGTACTTGCAGGCAGTGACAGTAATGAAGCCAGTGCACATATGCTCTAATAGACAGAGCTGGAGCCAAAACACTCTGCCAGGATCTGCAACAGCAGTGAACAAGCAAAGAAACAGGCACAGAATTTGAAAACACAGAGAGGAAGATAAACACTAAACACAGCAACAAGTAAAACAAGAAACAGGAGTACTCTGCATGGAAGTGCCAGTAACTTGCTGGAATGATGAGGGAAGTGAGGAAGAGGAACCCCCATCTCTGGGTGCCATATGTTCATATGATCACAGCAAGGCATTAACACCAGATTCAAAGGCATTTGTGGACAATGGCAGAAACTGTTCTATAGCATACTGAGACGTGACTGGGACACTTCCATGCACACATGGGCCCTGCCTTCCACATAAACACATCACAGGAATTGTGAAGAAAAAAGGCAGAAACCATTCTGTCCCACTCAGCAGGGAGCAGAGGAGTCTGTGGTTCCACAGCTGCTGTAGCTAAGCCCTGGTACCCCAGTTCCCTGCTCCAGCACCCAGCTGCTCCTACACTGAGTTTGGGGGAGCAAAGGAAAACTGGGCCCTTCTTGCAGAAGGGATTTTTTTTTCTTTCCAATTTAACACAAAGCTCAGTGCCAAGGCCAGTGTAAGAGTGAAAACATGATTGTATGTGTGAGACAACAGGGACAGTGATAGCCAGCAGGTAAGATATAAAATGTACATATATATGTATACACACATATATATGTACATATATATATATGTACATACACACATATATATATATAATATTTACATATATAAAAAAAGTAACTCAGCATAGGGCATTGCTGTGGCAACTTGTGCAGAATTGCACAGAATAAAGTCCTGAACTGCTGGAAGACAGCACCAGGCTCAATGTGGGACATCACAATCTCTTGAGAACACTGCACACCAGCAGCAGCACCCAAGGCAGGTTCCACAACAGGGTTTGGAAATAACTGAAAAGCCACAAAGATCCCCACTCTCAGCAGAACAAGTGAAGTGCAGCTTTTGCAAGTGGTGGTGAGGTAAGAGCACGAAATGCATTTGACAGTTGCATCCACAGAGCTCTATCAAAAGGAAAAGCAACACAAAGATGCTGAAGGTCTTTGCAGCCTTCTTGAAGAACATTGCTTGGAATTCCTCCCTAATTTGAAGTTCTGCAACAAGTCCCTCACAGCAGCCACCTCTGAAACAGGAACTGGAACACTGACAGCCAGTAACCTCAGGGGTTCTTGTCTAGGAGAAAGAACAGATGAAAACTGCAGGGTAAAAATCACAGAAACATTGAGACTGGACAAAAACAGAGTCCAACTATTCCCCCAGCGCTGCCATGTTCACCACTAAACCATATCCCAAGTGCCACATTCACAAGTTTTTTGAAAAAAACTTTTCCAAATGATGTGGTGGAGTCATCAGCACTTCCAGGGATGGCGACTCCACCACTGCCCTGGGCAGCCTGTGCCAGTGCTTGGCCTCCCTTTTGGGAAGACATTTTCCCTAACATTTAATCTCAATCTCCCCAGTGACACTCGAGGCTGTTTCCTCCTGTCCTGTGCCTCGTCCCCTGAGAGCAGAGCCTGACCCCATCTTGGCTGTCCCCTCCTGTCAGGAGTTGTGCAGAGCCAGAAGGTGCCCCCCGAGCCTCCTTTTCTCCAGGCTGAGCCCCTTTCCCAGCTCCTTCTGAGCGAGGTCTCAGAGAGTTTGAGCCATTTCAGACAGAAGAATTTGTCCCAGTTTAAGCCTCCTGAAGTCAAACACAAGTTCTGGATTTGACAACAGCAGGCACTTGCTGCCTGGTGTGTAAGGAGCAGAGACAGGTCTGCAGATAGAGCTCAGCATAGCCTCTCACCACTTCAATCCAGAACTATTTAGAGATGAAAGAGCTGCAGCTTAGGAGGAAGCCACAAACAGGCCCTCAGCACGGGGTGATGGCAGCTCAACATCACCCATCACCTCCCGAGGGGAGCAGAGCTGCAGGGGCAGAAATGCCTCAGGCAACATGTCTGGGGCAGCCCTTCTGGAGCCCTGATCAGACCCACATGGACACAAACCTAAGTCATCTGGAACATTCTTTTCAACTTCTCTCAACATCTGATCTCCAGTCCCAGTCCTATAAAATGAATTTCAATATTCCTGCCTGTGATCAGGACGTGCTTGCCGCTTTTTTTAAACCCTTGTTCCTCCCTCAGCTTTGCAGCTGACGTATCAAAATCACAGCTGCACATATTGAGCCAAAATTGAGAGACCACTCACACATTTACTCGTGTCACACAGAAGCCTGGAATAGTTCTTAAAGCCAAGATGAGCACATCCAGTGGGCTGCAAAGCTTCATTTTAAAGGGACTCAGATCCACCTCCTTTTTTTCTCATAAAGACTAACTCACTTAAGACTTCTCCAGTCTCTCTGAATTTTTAATAACTGTTCAGCATTAGCAAAAAGTAATTCCTGAATGTTTCCAGAATGTTTTCTGGATCTTCAAGCTTAGTATTTACAGCTGTTGTTTTCTAGCAAACATTTGAAAAGAAGAATTTAAGTTTTTGTGCCCAAGTACCCAAAGCTCCTGACACAGATCAGGGAAAACAAAATAATGCTACAGAAAAAATGGGAAACCTGCTCCTGAAAGTTGGCTGGAAGGTTGAGAAAACAGTGTAGTATCTCAAGATCTAAGAGTATCTTTAGACAACTCAACACATTTTATATCACAGGAAGCTGGCCATGCAAAGGAGGGTCTGCAGAAAGCCAAGGAACAGGGACGTGACAGCAGAAAGGCGGAGACCAGGGTTTAACTGACTCAATTCACTGAGAGGCTCCACAGACAGCACCAGTCCTCATGTGACTCTTGCCCTTTTTTTCTTTAAATTTAATATCCTGGTATTCTCAGCATCTTGTCAGCCAACACCTACAAAACCTTCAGAGCAATGTAATTTTTCCCATTTCATCATGCTCTCATTCCTCTCCCCATTAACAGCCAGTTGAGACTCCACATCTTTAATCTACTTGCCCAACTTTTAGAAGAAATCTGTAGATCAAAGTCTCTGCACAGCCTGAAGTTACACTGTTAGTCCTCCTCCTAGTTCAAACCCAGATAGAGCCAAGGGATTAATCACTATCACCTCCCCAACACACAGAGAAACCCCTACAGCCCTTCCAGGGAGTCCTGCAACATGATGGAAAATTATTCTTCAGCTCTTTACTGCTGAATTTACTTATAAGTTCAGTCCTTGTTTTTGGACTTCAGAAGAAAACACTTTTTTATTTGAAGTAATTTCTTATAAACATGACAAAACAGGCAAGATCAGGAGTCACCTAATTCAAGATCTTTTTCCTGACAGAAGGCTCTGTGTTTTCCCAGCCAGAGCAGCTCACAGCTCCTATCCAGGATATGGCATCTCCACATTTAGTACCAGACTCATTTTTCTTCCTAAACTTTTTGGAGTTATAAAATAAATGTGACTTCAAAGGTACTGCTGTGAGGGTGGGGAGGCCCTGGCACAGGGTGCCAAGAGCAGCTCTGGCTGCCCCATCCCTGAAGTGTCCAAGGCCAGGCTGGATGGGGCTTGGAGCAGCCTGGGATAGTGAAAGGTGTCCCTGCCCGTGGCAGAGGGTGGAGTGAGATGAGCTTTAAAGTCTCTTCCTTTTTGTTGCCACAAAACTTCAGCAAGGCCAGTGAAAAGCCCATCCCCTGTGCTGAAGTAGCTCTGCTCTATAAATAGTGACCATGGCAGTTTTGTTTCCATGCAGCATCTCCTACACACAGGAAACCATGGCCTGCTGCAAAGGTTTATCTGGCAGAACAGAGGCACTGGGCACAGAGCAGCACAGCAGCAGCACTGCTGCAGCTCTCAAGCTCTCTGCTGTGACAGAGCTCACAGGGACTGCACTGCAAACAGAGTCACTACAGAACCATGCCAGCCTGGCTTCTCTTGGGGAATTACCAGGGTGGAGCAGGATGCCAACAGGAATGCCAGCAGGCCTAGCAAGGCTGAAGGCCTGGAACAAAACAACCAAAACTGTGCAAAGATGCTCCTGTAAGCAGGCATAAAGTAATAGAATGAGTGAACGGGTGAACCTTGCCTATTTCACAGAATTTTATGTATCTGAGGCACAAAAGTTCTTTGTGATATTACTTAAGATCAGTTTATCTGTAGTAAGGAGGTAGAGGCATGTGTAGCTGTGGGCTTATGTGACCTCTTTCATCATACAATTACACTGTGGCATGCTTACTATAGAAATGTACATAATTATATATATAATATAGATATTAGCACATTAAAGGGAATTCATATTGCTTTTTCAGAGGGGAGAGTGGGTGGAAATCAAATTCTGCTGCATTGCATTCTCCTGGAACAGCACCAGAACTATCCTAGAACAGATCTTACAGATAACACCAGAATTTACCACAAAGTTCACAGTGACCGCCACAGCTCCAACTCATTTCCTCCTCCTCCTCCACCTCATGACTCACACAAGTTTTTCTGTCAGGTGAGAGCTATTAATTGCCAATCTCAATGGTGGAGAAAGCTGTGTCACCACACAGGTAAAGATATATTTAGTTACCACTAGATAATGCCTGCACTTCTGCCAGTGCAAACAGGCACATGACTGTGCAAAGCACAAGTATGGGCATTTCTTATCAAACAAAACAACAATTAAAGTACAGAATTAGAGAAAGTGCCAAGCAAGCAATTTCCTTAAAGTGACAGCTAACATCAACCTCTGCAAGTTTCAGAAGTTCTCACTCTTACACTCAAATTTTAATTTAATGCAAGGTCTCCTCTACATTTCAGGAAGCAGATGAGCCACACATTTGCTAATCCAACCATAGAGTCAGTAATTAGAACATGTTTAAGGATTTCTGCAGCTCACTGAAGCAAGAGCAGTTTTAGCAGGATTTTCCTGCTGTAATTGGCTTCATATCTGAGAAAAACCCTATCTTATCTTAGCTCAGCATGCACATGCCTACACAGAGAGCAGCTGCCCACTAGCTAAAGCAACAGGGTTTCTTAATACTAATATGATGAAGTTTCAAGTATGATGTAGGCTGAAAATGTGTGTTTTCAGCAGTCCCATGGCTACCAGGTGCCAGAGTATCTCTTGTGAAACCTTCCACCCATCATGTTGCAGATTGTATCTTCTCTAAGTAACATTACATGTTACTTTTAAAAATTAAAAGCACAATGCTTCTCATCTAATGCCTACACAGAACGAGATTCCCAGGTTTTCAGAGCTCAGCATTCCATATGCACCAGGATTTTACATGGCTGAGGGCCCTGCACAGCCTCAGCACTGTACACACCTGCATCAAACAGACACAGCATGAGCCAACTCCCACTGCAGAGGAAGTGGCCTCTGCACAAGTAATCCACCACTGCAGTAAAAACCAGACACTATTTGCAGGAGAGAGTTAGGCCAGGCTTCAATGAAACCAAATTCCTCACAGAAAAGCCAATCACTGCTAAAAGATCCTACTAAAGGCTGGTTCAGAAACCCACAACTCCAACACAATTAACTTCCAAAGGAAATCATGGTGCTGCACTTGTGGCACAGAGCACTCTCCATGACCTGCTGGCAATGCAGGATGTTTGGGGTGAAAACCTGACACTTGCATGGCACCAAACAGCCCTGTGCACGTTTCTCTCTGGGAACTGCCATCCCATTAAAACCTGAATGATTGCCAACATGGAGTCCTTCTGATTGGAATGAATTGTGTCTGTCCCGGGGCCCCACCAAGCACATTTGCTTAATCAACCAGTAAGCAGGAAAATATGTTAATCAACAGGACTTCAAATTCATGACAGTTATGTCTACCCTGGAACATAAAACCACAAGGAGAAACAAATGAGAAACTCACTGAAACACTGGCCACACTTAGCTGTGCTGAATGGCAGGAGGTGTGATTGCCACACATCCTGCACAGCAGCAGGGCTGACTGTCTGACACAACCATGGAGGTGATAAAGCACTAAGACTGCTCTCCTCATCCTTGTAAAACTGGGAACTTCCAGCTCCAAATCAGACTGAGTCAACACAATGGCTCAAAAAAACGACAGAGCGATCCAGGAAAAGAGGAGCCAAAGCAATTCCTGGTCAGCTCTCACAGACCAGGTTGTTCTGGGACCTTCTATCAACAGCAGCAGCCTGTTCCTCTAAATTATAGGTAACACCCCCACCTAGAACAAGTGCAGCCAACTGGGACCAGGAAAGGCCCTGCTGTGTGAGGGGATGTCAGACACTGCAGCATTACCTGAGTACTGAAGCTTCCCTGCAGAAAGGAGTTCAGGATCTTGCATAATTCAGCGGAGACTCCTGCCAAGCAGGTGTGCACATCTGCAACTAACAGGTTTCAAGGCTTGGCCTGAATCACACTCTGCTATTAAATCAGAAGGAATATGAGTAAGTTTGAAATTGGATGGGGAAAATTCTCCAGCCCAAATCTCATCTTTGAGTCAGACTTTGGTATCCTGTAATCACATTCAGTATTCAATCATCAGATTTAACTGTTCCACCTTTGGCATTGCTGTGGGGGAGATTGCTCAGTCATCCAGCTCTACAACAATGAAGTTATTTGGTTTGTGGTTCACTGTGTGCCCAGGCCCCACTCAGTCGATGCAGAAGGTTTCAGACAGAGGCTGCTCACATCTGAAGATAAACCTGATTAGCCAAATCCTCTCCTGTTCCAGCAGCTTACACAGAAGGATGGCAGCATTCATATCTGAACCCATGGAATAATTACTTCTGCAAAAGACTTAGTTTTAGGGAAAACTAAGATGTTTAACTGTGGCCAGTTAACCCAGAGATTTTTCTCCAGACAGCTTCAGGAGAAGTCTGACTCTAGAGAGCTGCAGACAGGGAGACTGCAGGTCCTTCTGTGGGAGGGCACAGCAACACAAGGGCAACCACTGCTCAGGCTCTGGCTACAGTGGCAGGTCCACCACACCCTTCCTGGACATCTCCTCCCCATCCAGGTTACTGCATCTCTAAGTTATAGCCCTCTCTAAGAATAGGAGACAGCTAACCCAAACAGCCTTCAGCTCTGAAGGTCTTGCATCTTTTATGGGTAACACAGCTCCTTTTGCCTCTTGTGACACCAGCTCTAGAGTCTTGGAAAAAATATACCTAACACCTTCCAGAAAAAGCTCCAGCTCATTCTAGTCTCATGTTCTGGGCACTAATAACTCTTCAAATAGCCATGCCTTAAGGACAAGAGCTGACTGAAACACAGCATGGTTATTTTATTCAGCTACCTTCTTCAGAAAGGAATTCCATCTCTTGGACTGCTGACTGCATGTAGTTAATGAGTGTACATAGTGTTTAGACACTACCAAAGTTCTGGATTAAAGAAGTTTATTCCAATCAGTTGACATGATTTACATTGCTACTAAAGAGGCAGTAAAATGGCAAAGACTTGCAATTCACTGTTGGATTTAATATTCTTCTCCTTCATCTTCTCCATCCATCGAGTCTGTGCCCACTTCTTCGTAATCTTTCTCAAGTGCAGCCAGATCCTCCCGAGCCTCTGAGAACTCCCCCTCCTCCATCCCTTCTCCAACATACCAGTGGACAAAGGCACGTTTGGCATACATCAGGTCAAACTTGTGGTCCAGGCGAGCCCAGGCCTCGGCAATGGCCGTGGTATTGCTCAGCATGCAGACTGCCCGCTGGACTTTGGCCAGGTCGCCCCCAGGAACCACTGTGGGGGGCTGGTAATTGATGCCAACCTACAGGAGAGGTGCAAGAGACCATGAGTTTCTCAGTGGTGTTTGACAGTGACAATAATCAAAGTTAGACAACAGGAGTTGATTAAAATGTATCACTCACAAAACAGCCCTGCATGAGAACCTAAATCTTCACATCTCAGAATATAAACCAGGTACCTACAGAACAGCTCAGAGCAAACACACTCCATTGTGGGAACACACCAGAGTTTTCTCCACCTAGGCTGAGAGAGAAGACTTCCCCCATGGTGCTGTGCAGCACTATTGCCAATCTACATGAGATTGCTTCTCCCATTGGCCAGCTGACCCTGCCCACCCCCAAGTGTTCATCCCCCATTTCCCCTACAGGCTGCTGCCCTTTGCCCTGCCCTGTGCCCTCAGGTCATTGGCACTGACCCCACACTCAAACCTGTGCACAGCACCTGGTTGTGTCTTTGTCCCTGATCCCTTTGGCGTGGTGGATGCAATAAACCTTCACTGGAATTCATCATACAAAGACCCTTCCTGTCTGTCCTCTGCTGAGCTATCTGTGGGGTGTGTGTGTGCATGGACTTGAAATGGCTGCTCTATGGCCTTACTCTGACTTCTGAAGGAGACACTTTGAACAAGAGTAGTCAGAAGCTTGTGCTGTTTATTCGTGGGAATGCTATATCTGGGGCTCCAATTATTAGAGGAACCAGTCAGTTTCCAAAACCTCCAATTATAATTGGTATAACTATGAAGAAAATTATTACTGGCAGCATTTCTACCACCCTGCCACATTGCAACAAAACAGCACCCACCACCCAGGACAGTGAATGAGAAGTCTAAGAAATCATGGTGGAACTGAGACTTGCCTTAAATCCAGTAGGACACCAGTCCACAAACTGGATGGTGCGCTTGGTCTTGATGGCGGCGATGGCGGCGTTGACGTCCTTGGGCACCACGTCCCCGCGGTACAGCATGCAGCACGCCATGTACTTGCCGTGCCGGGGGTCACACTTCACCATCTGGTTGGAGGGCTCGAAGCAGGCGTTGGTGATCTCAGCCACGGAGAGCTGCTCGTGGTAGGCCTTCTCCGCAGAGATGATCGGGGAGTACGTCACCAGCGGGAAGTGGATGCGAGGGTAAGGCACCAGGTTAGTCTGGAACTCAGTAAGATCCACATTTAAGGCACCATCGAACCTAAGGGAAGCAGTAATGGAAGACACTATCTGACCGATGAGGCGATTGAGGTTGGTGTAGGTGGGGCGTTCAATGTCCAGGTTCCTACGGCAAATGTCATAAATGGCCTCATTGTCAACCATGAAGGCACAGTCAGAGTGCTCCAGCGTGGTGTGGGTGGTCAGGATGGAGTTGTAGGGCTCCACAACAGCTGTTGAGACCTGAGGTGCAGGGTAGATGGCGAATTCCAGCTTGGATTTTTTCCCATAGTCAACTGAGAGTCGCTCCATCAGCAGAGAGGTGAAACCAGATCCAGTTCCTCCCCCAAAGCTGTGGAAAATCAGGAAGCCCTGCAAGCCAGTGCACTGATCTGACTGAAAGAGAAAACACAGGTGTTCAAGACATTGTGTGCATTAAGAATCCCCAATCAAGCTCAAGAAAGACAGCTCTGAATTCTGACACATACCAACTGTTCAAGCTTCAGAAATACAGAATTTATCCACCAAGAGTCAAAAAGGTGTCCCAGGAAAAGCAATATTCTTGGCTGGTTTAAACCCCCTACGTATTGGATGGCAACCACTTCAAATTGCTAGCTTAAAATTCCTTCTATCCCCAATTCTCAGCTGAGGCCATTAACAATGAGCAAGAAAAGCAGGAACAGTCAAAGACCTAACCCTTACAGTTACTTGGTATTCTCTATCTGCCCAAAAATGGAGCAATCCCCCATCCCAGAGCTACTGTTGCAATGCTGCACGAGTGCCAAGCGTGTATCTCCGCTGGGGGAAGTGAGCTGTCACAGCCTATTACAGTGCCAGTCCCATCCACCCCACTCAGGAGACAAAACTAGACAGCCCTGTCCTCACAAAGAGGTGCCACATGATGCTCAGCTCCCAGGACTAACAGGGACTGCCAACAGCTTGTACAAAGAAATCATGACTGTTTTCCAGGTCAAAGTAAAGCCTGCTGCAAACTTATCATTGCTTTAATTAGAGACTGTGGCAGTCAAGCGTTGAGAATAATTCCAGTTGTAATCTGCAAAAGGTGGACTTTACACTAAGACTCAATTAGCATTCCATATCAAAACACCTGCATTTTGTGCAATGAGAATTCCCACCTTTGTGACACAGACTGGGCAATGGGCATGCTTAGCAGCCCTAAATAGGGAACATGAACTTCCTAAACTGCCCCCTTCATAAGTTTGCCACATGACTGAAGTACTGGGGAAGCTGAAACATCCCAACTTACTGAGATTGATTCCTTTTCTACTGTTATTACCATAAAATTAATCCAGAAATCATAATAGCAGGAAATGCAAACGATAGTCCAAACCACAGAAGCAAGCACTCTTATTTAAAATTCCTTGAAAGAGCCACAGCCAGAGACCAATCTTTCTCCAGCAGGAACTATGCAAATCATAATTTTTCGTTCTGACTTTCCAAACATGAAACTTTATATGAAGTTTTAAGTGCCTCATCAGCATTTTAGGCCACTTGAAAGCCATATCTGACAGGAGAAATCCAGCCATTCTCAGCTGGCTAAGAATAAAAGCAGATGCAGACTAAGTCCACAGATTCTCATACCACAAAGAAATTAAAGCACAGTTTATGTATTTGATAACCTCATTTCCAAATCCTGTGAAACAGATATTTCAGAGCCTTCAGGGGAGTCTTACCAGCTTCCTGATGCGCTCTAGAACCAGATCAATGATCTCTTTCCCCACTGTGTAGTGACCTCGAGCATAGTTGTTTGCAGCATCTTCTTTCCCAGATATCAGCTGCTCAGGATGGAAGAGTTGTCGGTATGTCCCATTCCTAACTTCATCTGGGGAGAGACAAGATATATATTAATATATAATATATATACTTTTAAATAATTTTTTTATATAAACCAGCTTTTTCAAACTTCTAGTGGTGTCCAGAATAGTGTACTTAAACCTTTAGAGATAAAAAGCAAATACCAATCAGTAGGTGCCTTCCTACAGCCTAAATGCTGAATAACTAAGAAAAATTAAGTTATTGCTTAGGAAACTGCTCTATTTTACACCAATTTTAGAATTTTGACCTGTCAGAGCAATTAAAAACTGGACTGTAGCAGAACCATTTTTTCCAGTTTAAAACAACTTAAGGCCCATTTTGCAGCCCAGCAGCTGAAATCCCATTTTTCCCCTTCACTTCCCAATCCCTCCAGAATGCTTCTGTGGGTAAGCAGAGCCAACTTGGCTTCCATGCCCCTTTCTCTTCACTGTACTTTCAGCCAAAGGTAGAGAAGGGTTCCAAAGAGATGGAGATGCTCTTAGAGCAATTATCTAAACCCTGAGCTGTAAGCTGTAGCACACACATCCCCCAGCAGTTACACATTTGGAGACTGATTTAGAGCCACTAGTTCCCAGAAATATGCACTTACATCCAGCAGGCTAAAGCTCTGTCCTACCAGAAAGGTACAAAGACACTCAGCAGAGCTTTGTCTCTGGTTTAGCTCCAACCACTCTCGTGTGCTATTGCAGTATTGCATTGTTTAATTTAAATCAGGTGAACAGCAGAGAGCTTTATTAACTACAGCTGAAGCTGCCTGCTTGCGTGTATTCATGAATCTGAAATAGAACAAGCAATACAAAGAAAAGTAAAACTTAAGACATAAAAATAAAGTTAGCACTTAAACCAGTTTAGGCTGAGCAGCTCCCACTCCAGTCTGCAATCCAACAGTCTAAAGTATTTCTAAGACTGCATCAAAATAAAGACAATTTGGAAAAATTTACCATCTCAAATACCCATGTGTCTAAGACTTCCTACAAGACCACTCCACATTACAAGGGACAAATATGGGTAATAAGGGAAAAATACAGAACCAAAATAAAATGGTTCTTTATCCTATGCAGACGGGTAGCATGAGCCAGGATGGTCCTTGGGAAGTAACAAAATTTGTAGAGTTCAGAGGATCAGCCACTGGACTACAAAAGTGTGCCTGGAACAAAGGACTTGGGTGAGGGGACAGCCAAACCAGCTGGCCCCAGACATTCTATCCTTCATGTTTTCAGGTCTAGCTGGGGTAGACTGCTAAAGACACTTGTGTTGAATTCCCAGATGTCACTGCCCTATTTTGTGGTGGAAGTTTGATGGTATTTTACCACCACATTCACAGAGGTGGTGCATATCCACCATCCTGCTGCTTTGTGCAAGACCAGCACTGATCTGGAGGGACAGAAATCCCTGTGCACACGAGTGGCAGCTGCACAGCTGCTGCATGCACAGAGATGGGTTTTTCATAAATTCAGTGCACAGGGACTTGCTGCATGAATGGAGACTCATGAGCCCTGCCCAGGAAACTGGAGCAGTAATTTTCACATTAGCCAGGGAGGAATAGCAGCTATTTCTGAGAAAGGCACATGATGTAACCTTTAACAAAAAGCCCTAACTGAGTATCACCAATCTTGCCCATCTCCCCACACTACACCTGCATCACCAACAAGCACTGGAACACTCACTACCTTTGGGCATTTGTTCCAAGACTCACCAGCTCCTCTGCCCTCTTTTGCCACCTGTCTCATCTCATTTCTGAGCTGTTCCTGGTTGCTCAGAGCCACCACCTGGCCAGTGCAGAGGAGGCAACAGCCACAGGGCTCAAAAAAGCACAAAGCCAGACCTGCAGCAGCTCCTGGGAATATCAGTGTATGGCCAAGGGTGCCTGGGCTGGTTTCAAAGTTATAGCCCAGCACTCCCACCCTCAAACAGCCCCACAGCCTTCTGCTCCCCTGAGAGGTTCATGTGCTGTGTTAGCCACAAGAAGGGGTCTGGTGTGTTACACTGAACAGAAGCTACAGAACAGCCATGGTTTGGGTACAGAGGAGTGGCCACAGCCACACATTTCCCCAGCTCTGTATTGCAGAAAGATAAAACATAGGCAACACAGACCTCTGCTATAACAGCCCCAAATCACTACTTGAGGCAAGATAGCAAAAAACCAGCTCCAGAAGAATTACTTCTGCCACACACTGGTGAGAGGAAAACCAGGATTCCTGACACAAGGGATGAAGGAATTGTGAAACCAGGAGCTCACATTGAGCTGACAGTGCATCTACTCCCCCAGGATGGAGGACTGGTCAGTAGCTGATGCATGGGATCACACCTGAACACCAAGAGCCGGTGTTGCCAGAGCTTGGAACAGAACACATTTTCAGGAGCAGACTGTTTCTCAAAGATAAGGCACCAGGAAGCTGAAGTGCATGTTCAGAAACCTCTGAATTTAGGCCAGATATGGGGACTCATTTCTGCAAGCACTGTTCAGCTTCCACAGATTGCTTTGGGAAACTACAGCAATCACTCCTGTGTGCAATAAGGAATCTTCCTAATGATATATATTGTGTCTCTTAAAGAGGCTCTACTGACTGCAGCACACCTTATGCCATACTGTTCCAAGGGGCTGTAACTGCTTCTTGCATAGCAAAAGCATGAAGTGTGTTCATGAGACCCATTTAACTCCACAGCCTGGCAGAAGGCAATGCCGAAATTCTTGAAAGCTCCACAGAGCACATTTGCCAGTCTCAATGAAAATAAAGCCAAGTATTTTCCATCACTAGGAAGGTGTAGGAAAGCTTCATGCACTAAAAATTTAGAGCCCAAAGCATTTTTCAGGACTAGAGGAATGGATCCCTTAGCCAAAACCAATAGTCTAAAGTATTTATGTGACAATAACATGTGGCAATATTCTCCAGTGCCTTTGTGAAATACAAAGCTGTGTTTCGTGTCAGGTACATACAGGCAATGTGTGTGTTTGTGATTGTGATATGTGTGGAAACCGACCATGAAACAGTTATAAAGACCAATTCTAATAATAACTGAGGAAAGTAAAGCATGGAAGAAGGCCTTTGAACCTATCCTTTGTTCACAATTAACCTTTATAAGTCTTAAGTTGATTTAGGAGCATTTGAATTAAAGCATTAAGGATGTTGCTTTTTGACAGGAACTTTCTGCGTGTAGCTAATCCTTAAAGAGTTCTGCAATAATAACCTTTTGAAGTATAATTTTAGAATATTGCTTGTATCCTTGAAACTATAGCTTTGGAATATATATAAAGGAAACATGCTTATCTCACACCTTAACAAAACAGTGAAAAGCAGCTCGAGAAAGGAAGGTGAACATCAACTCAAGGATTAATAGTTTCAACCAAGGGAAGCTGGACATCACTGTTATGAGATTTATAGTCCTTGCAATTAAAAGGTGGATCCACATCTGGAGAGCTGGACCTCACCACATGGGATTTTTCTTTCTTCTTTTGGAAACCAGACCAGCACCATCTGGGATGCTCCTTTTGGGATACATCCTGAGAAAAACTAAATCACAATAGTGTATAGAATTGTGATGTAAAAATTGGGAATAGAAACTGCTGATGAGTAAAAATTGGAATAGAAACTGCTGAGAAATCTTATGAGTACCCCTATAAATACCTGTAAGCCTCAACTATCGGTGTGCAGTTGGAGGGAAAACTTCCCCCACTGTACCCAGCACTGTATGGCTCATACTTTACCATATTAATTAATAAATTGATTGCTGCTTGAACATTGGCCTAGTCAAGCTTCTTATTCATGACACCTTGCACTGTCAGCGTTACCTATGACTGCAGGTTCGAGGTCCACAAAGACAGCACGTGGGACGTGTTTCCCCGCCCCTGTCTCGCTGAAGAAGGTGTTGAAGGAGTCGTCCCCGCCGCCGATGCTCTTGTCGCTGGGCATGTTGCCGTCGGGCTGGATGCCGTGCTCCAGGCAGTAGAGCTCCCAGCAGGCATTGCCGATCTGCACGCCCGCCTGCCCCACGTGGATGGAGATGCACTCGCGCTGCGGGACAGGACAGAACGCATCGCTCAGCACAAACACAAGTGCCCTTGTTCAGCAGAGGATCAGCACGCCCGGGGGGACTGCCAGCCCGCAAAGCCATTAAAACATTGGCCTTATTGTCTCGGTGTTGGGGCCATTTGGCACAAAACACACAGGACACAAAAGCCCCTTTGAGACATCATCAGCTCCACCCAGAAAAACCCTTTTGAACATTATCATTTTTACAAGCTCATTCCTCTTTGTTATGCTTCAATCAGACAGGAAGAGTCTGATCAACTCTTTCAAGTTCTTCAGCCAATTTCTCTCTTCATACCAAACTGAATATTTAGAAAAGCTGATGATCACACCTCTCACTGGCCTAAGTGTCCAGAACAGCAACACCCAGACCCCAGCCCCAGGGGCAGCAAAATCCTCCCAGGACCCGGAAACACTTATTTAATGTACACAAAACAAACAAAAAAAATATTCTCCAGACCCCTTGAGGAACCTTTGTCACTCAGTAGGAGAGGCTTTGCCTAACAAACCCCTTCATAACCCTCCATAAATACAGACCCATCAGGCCTCAAACCACGCTGCTGTACACAAGGTACTCAACACCTCAACACCGGATAAAACTACCTCATGAAAGCCATGTAGAAAATAGTTCATGGCAGCCAAATTATCTGTTCCTACCCATTTATGGATTCCCAAGTTCCCTCTGATGTCCAGAGTATCAACCCAGTTTCTTTAACAGTGCAGCACAGGACTTCAAGTGGTAAAAGCCAAACCATAATAGAGACATCTCCAAACTCCTAGTCCATCTGTGGCATTTTATACTCAACATCTAGTTTTGAATGTCAGTAAAGCACAGTCTACAAGAGCCTAAATAGACTCCAGTTTAAAGTGACTGTTACCCAAATCTGTTCAGACCCTGTGACTGGATGAGACAATTTGTTTCCCTGGAATTCCAGGATAAGCCAGGAGTACTTTCAGGCACAAGTACAGGCCAGGCAGAGAACGGACAGAGAGCAGCCCTGGGGAGAAGGACATGGGGGTGTTGGTGGATGAATGCTCAGCGTGCCCCAGCCCCCTGCTCTGGCAGCCCAGAACCCCCCTGTGCTGGGCTGATCCCCCAGGGGGGCAGCAGGGCAGGGGGGGATTCTGCCCCTGTGCCCTGCTCAGGTGAGACCCCACCTGCAGAGCTGCCCCAGCCCTGGGCTTCCAGCACAGGAAGGAGCTGGAGCTGCTGGAGCCAGCCCAGAGGAGGCCACAGAGCTGCTCTGAGGCCTGGAGCCCCTCTGGGAGAGCTGGGGATGCTCATCCTGGGGAAGGTTACAGGGAGATTTTAAACCGCTTCCAGTGCCTAAAGGGACTCCAGGAGAGCTGGAGAGGGACTTTGGAGAAATGGAAATGGCCTTAAATGCAGGATGATAGGGTTAGATTAGACATTAGGATGAAATTCTTCCCTGTGAGGGTGGCACAGGTTGCCCAGAGAAGCTGTGGCTGCTCCTTCCCTGGAAGTGTCCAAGACCAGGCTGGATGGGGCTTGAAGCAACCTGGTCTGGTGGAAGAGATGAAACTGGATGGTCTTTAAGGTCTCTTCCAAAACAAACCAGTCTGTGATTCTATGACCTGGAACTGCCTATTCCACATCCACAGTCAATGCAGAAAAGCAGGAGCACAGTCCTTTCAAACTCATTGGGAATCCCATGAAATTAAGATTTGTATTTGTCCAAAAAAAAAAAAATCAGTTCTCAAACACAGCACTGAACTATTTTTAAGCTCCCATTCATCCAAGCTGTACATTCAGATGTCCAGCCCACATCCTCTCTGCAGGCAGCATCACTCAGAGCTGCTGCCACCCTTCTCCTCTCCAAAGCCATTACACCACCACCCTCCAGGCTGAGGCACTGAGCTTGGCCGGTGCTGCCATGGCAGAGAACACACAGCCAACCTGCACAGCATGGAAGAGGTGACAGGAAAGCTGGCTGCAGTGCCACAGAGACCAGACCATGACTCAGGGAACATCCCCTTAGGAGAGCAGGACAGCCTGAAACTTTCCTGCAGGGACAGGAGAACACAGACCACCACATCAGCCTGGATCCTCACCTGACTGAAGTGCTACCAGTGACCTAAGCCTTGCTAGAGAAACCCCCAAGCAGCTGGGAAAGGTCATTGAAAGGGTAAGGACTACACCACAGCACAGAGATGGAGGGGGTAAAGAAGAAGGGTATGTGGAGCAGCTGAGGCCATTGGCTTGGTTAGCCAGGAGAACAGGGGAGATTTGAGCATGGTCTAGAGCTTCCTCAGGAGAGGAGACCCTTTGGTGACCAGTGACAGGACCCCAGGGAAGCTGTGCCAGGGGAGGTTTGCCTGGATATGAGCAAAACATCCTTCCCCCAGAGGGTGACCAGACAATGGAACAGGCCCCCAGGACAGTGGTCACAACCCCAGGGCTGACAGAACTCAACACAAAGAGTGGGATTCCTGGGGGTGTCCTGTGCAGGGCCAGGGGCTGGACTCAATGGTCTTTGTGAGTCCCTTCCAACTCTGAATGCACAGCTTGGCAACACAGCCACAGAGCAGGTGTTACAGGTGCCACGTTAAACATGGCATGCTTACCTGGACAAAATACAAAGTTCAACACATTGGGCAATGACTCCCTGCACAAACAGCAGTAACTGAGAGGGAGCCCTGCTCCTGGAGGCTCCCACAGAACCCAGCCTGAACGTCCCACAGGGCGCTCTTGTCCTCAGTAGGGCAAGCCACATGCCAGGGAACAAAAGGAGACGTGGGGAGCACAGGAGAAGGCTCCCTCTGCTCTGCAGGTGGCTCCAGGTTGGATTCTCAGAGGTTGCTGCAAGGCTCAGGCTGGTGTTAGGAAAAGGCTCCCCAGTGGAACGGTGTGGCCCTGGAACAGGTCACTAGAGAAGTGGGAGGGGATTTGCATCCTTGGAGCCTTTCAAAACTTGACTAGATGAGGTCAGTGACAAAACCTGGCCTGGTGCTAGTGTCCTGCTTTGCTAAGGACTTTTAAGTAGTATGAGGCTATTCAATTAAGAACAAACCTTTGTCAGACACTAACAGATTCTCTGCTCATTTCGTGCTGCATGGCCTTTTCACAGAACCAAGGATACTGAAGAACAAGGCCCAGATTTTATTCCAAAAGCACCAGCTCCAAGTTGGAATGACAGGCAAGAGAACTGCCACACTCATTATAGATCAGTGCCTTCACACATCACTGATGAACTTCAGAATAAGTATTAAACGTATACAGACAGTGCTGGTAAATGCTGTATTCAAGCCATTACAGAATCCTCTCATTTACTTAACACTAAATGCTTTCTCCACACTTACATTATTTCCAAGCACACAAAGTTTCAGGCAGAATTTCTCCAGCCCAGTCTCAGTTTCCTTTCCCTACAGATGTGCTCCAGCTGAAGGGCACTGCCCTGTCCTGTCACTGCCCTTCCAGGAGCTGCAGACAGCCCCTTGCTGCACTCACTGCTGGGCTGCAGCCCCCCCAGATCCTCCATGGCACTGCTGGATCAGGCTCTTGGTCCTCTGCTTTCCCCAGCACAGTGCTCAAGGTCTAGCTGCACCTGTGTGAGGCTGATGGAAAGCCAAGCTTCCTGAGAATGGCTGTGCCAGCTCAGACCAAACTTATCAGCACATTATATGGAGGAACGTGGTTTCCCTGGGATGGGACTCCAGGGGACCTGCATCCTTTGCAGAGACCAGGGGCTGTATTCGTACTCTTGATTTGACTTTATCTGAAAACCGTGACAATAAACAGCCCCCAAGGGAATGGTAAGAGCAAGAACACATCCACCAACACTAACTTACTTGTTGAGCTGAAAATTATTGTATTTCCCACACATTCACATGCCTACAGTAGCAGTCTTGCTACATTTGTAAATCCATGTAACCTTCTGACAATCTCTTTTCAGAGATGTAGGAAGGCAACACCCCTGCGGGTAAGAGCCGAACGCCCATCCCAGCCTCCAGCGCACCTGAACCCTGTCCTGCGGGACATCCCAGCCCCGTCACACCTCTCAGACCAAGATGACTCAACCGATCAGCTCATTCTCGCCAGCCCATCTCACAAAGTCCTTCAGGAACTCTGCCCATCAGCCCAGCCCCCGGACAGCCGCGGGGCAGGAGCGGGGGAGCGGCACCTCGGCACCTCCCAGGGCGGTGGGCCGGGCTCCTCCCTCCCTGCCTGCCTCCGGCCCCGCGGGTCGCGCACACCGCGCGGAGCTGCCCCGGCCTTGCACACCGCGGGAACCCGGCGGCTGTCCCGAGCTCTACAGGCAGGGCGCCCCGGGCCCCCACGGACACACGGCCCCGGGGGCTGACGGTGCCCGGAACGGAGCTGCAGCCCCTGAGCCGGCCGGGGCTGAGGGTCCCGGGGGCCGCCATGTTCTCGGCGAGCCCGCCACCATTTTGGGACGAGACGGCGGGAGCGACAGGGCGCGGGACGAGACACGGCTCGGGGCAGCGAGACCCACTGCCCCCCACGGCCCGGCGGGGCCGTCCTGCCGCCCATCCCGTTCCCTCCTTCACCGCTGCAGCTCACGGAGCTGCGCCGGGCTACCCCTGCCCCGCCGGGCCCTCGCCCCACTCACCATGGCTCAGGAGCGCCGGGACAGACGCGCAACGTGTCTGGGCAGCACCGCAACAGCAGCGGCTCTTACCGGGCTCACATTTTATAAAGTGAGGGGCGGGGCGCTCGGCTCCCTGCGCTGTGCTCATTGGCGTGGCGTGCGCTCACCTGTGGGCCATTGGGTAATAGAAATGTCTGTCACCATCCTGCGCGAACTATTGGCTGATTCGTAACAAAGGGCGGGGAGGGGGCGGGGTTTAGTCTTCCCGCCAACGAAGGTCTGCACTTTCCTCCTCAGACTCCGCTTCAGGCCGGGATTGCTGTGGCCGGGCCAGCGATCGCTCTGTCCCGGGCTGGGATCGCTCTGTCTGGAGCCAGTGGCTGAAGGGCAGGGGGCTCAGCACCGTCCACCCCTGGGTGTCGGCCAAGGGCTCCGAGAGTGAGCGGCTGCTGCCCTGGGAGGGAGCCCTGAAGGACGGGGGGCCGCTGATGGCCTCGCACCCACGGGGGTCCTGGGTGAGAGCTCTCCCTGTCCCGGCTCCGCGCAATGAGCCTGGGGAAAGGCAGCAGTGAAACACCCGGGCAAAGCTGGGACCAAGGATGGCACCTGGGATCTGCTGGGGGACATCCTGAGAGCCCCACATCTGCGCGGTGGGCACCCACAGGACCCGGTCCTCCAGGCGCTCTGGGTGCTGTCTCTGGGCTGAAAAAGAAAAATCCCTGTCCCAGGAGGCTGGAGGCAGCTCCACTGCAGTCACAGGAACAGCAGGGCCTGTGCCAAGTGCCACTAGTGGGATGGAGAATCACAAAATGGAAAGGACTCAAAGCTAAGGGGCCAGATCTGGAGATCCACATAGGTTCTACTGGAATCTGTAGATCTGGTATTTAAACGCCCCAGTTGAAGTTGGATATTAAGTGGAAAGCATAAAAACCCTGTGGTATGTCCTAAGGGTTATATTAACAGAAATATTCCTGCAATTGCCAAACTCATTCCCTGGGTAGAAGCAGCTGCTGTGTGTGCAGGTCTGATATTTGATACCTGGAGTTCCACCCGTCCTTCAGGGCCTCAGCACCAGCATCAATTTCAGGAAATTCCTTCTTCCTGCACAGAGCTGAGTTTTTGCAGCAGGAGAGGGACGTGAAACAGTTTTGAACAATAACAAAGTAGATGATTTTTCCTCTTCCTGTATAGATCTCCAGCCCTGCAAGCAGCCTGGATAAAGGTGTTACTTTTAACAGGAGTGTGGTGGAATTGTGCCAGGCTGGATCTGTACATGGAGGGGAGGGATTAACTGATCCCCAGGGCAGGGAACTGCCACCTGCTGAGGATGCTGCTCCTGCTGTTCAACCCCACTGTGATCATTTGAGCCCAAGGCATGGAACGAAACCTGTGTGGGTGTGCCCTGGAAGGAAAGAAGGGCAAAAGCACTCTGGAAAGCAAGGACCAGAGGATTGAGAGAGGGTCAGAGGTGGAAGAAAGGGGAAGAACCCACAAATAACATTGATATAATTGTTTTTCCAAATAATGACTCCAAGTTTAATGTGTGACTGAAAAACAGGTGGGCTATAAGAAAGCACAAAATGGTGTTTAGGGAATTTGGCTGATATCTTAAGTTTTAGCTTTCATATTTTCCAGATTCTGTACTGCATTACTATATAGCTCTAAACTTCATATAGAGCGTCAGTGAGTTCTCTTCACAGTTTAGTCAGACAAAGCAATGATCTTCTAGCCCCAGAACCAAGGACACCGCTGCAGCTTCAGGCTCTAAAAGTGTAAACAACAGGGAATTGAGGAGAGCAAACTGGGAGGATGGGACTGCATAACCTGGAGCTGGAATTGGACAATTAACCCCAATATGGAAATGAACCAAAACTTTTAAAAGTGTGAAAACTTGTGACCTGGGGTCCATCTTGGGTGTAGCCTTGGCCAGGCTCTTGTACTGCCCAAGGTGTATCTTTTGAGGGCCTTTTTAATACCTCCTTTATTCCTTTAACACTGTCTAGCTCTGTTCTGGGTAGCCTCTCAAGGCATCATGGCCATCCCCACACCAGAATGGGGAGTGATCACACAAATGGGTACCTGTGAGCTGGGTGATGGACACCAAGCAAAAACATACACCAAGGTGTGCAATGTGTTTTTTAAAGATAAGTCTTCTCTTTCATGTTTTGATCCTCAGCAAGCCCAACTTCTTTGCTTAGTGCTTTCAAGCTGGTGTACATTTGAAGAATCCAGTCAATTTTAAACTTCTAATAATCCCCAACCTGTGCTCCAAGAGACCTGAAAGAACTTCTCTTTCTGTTATTTTTTCTCATTTGTTTTATCCTAATTGCTTGGCCTAACCTCACTGAGGCATGACCTTGGTTGCAAAGTGCTCTTAGCTGTGAGCATCTCCTTAGTGAAGTTGTTTGGTAAAGAAGACCAGGATAGTCCTGGTAGTGTGCCTCAGTTTCCCTCAGTGTGCCCTCCCACAGCTGCTGCACTATCAAGAATTCCCCCAGTCCTACAGAAGCTGGTGCTGCTGCACACCCAAAAACCATTCTTTAGGACCTGAAATGCTTTTGATTTAGTTTGACTAAACAGTCATGTCAAGTCCAAGGGGCTATTGGGGCTTTCTTGAGCACATTCTTTTTTCCTGCTGGAGACCAGTTCTGTGAGCAGCAGAGTTTTTTTGTTTCTCCAGTGTAAGAACCTGAATGAGAGATGTGGGATCCAGCTCTCCAAAATGCAGTTTATTCCATCCAAGATATTCCAGCAGCCCAGGGTCGTGGGTGACAGAGCTGTGCCCACAGCTGTCAGCTCCAGCTGCAGGCAGGCCTGGAGACCCTTTGGTTTTGGTCACAATGCATTATTTACTTTTCTTTTGGTCACAATGCATTATAGACTTTTCTTTTGGTTACAATGCATTATATACTTTTCTTTGCTGAGCATCTTAATACAGTAGAACCAATCTATCCCTTAACTATTATCTATAGCCTATCATAACTACTGTAATTACCATATTCATGTCACTATTCCCCAATCACTCAAAGTCAGTACATTACAGGTTAATCTAGAAGTTGTTTTTTAGTTTTCTTGCAGTGGAAAATTCTGAGACCTTTTTTCTACTTGCACCATTTGCTGACTTGTTTGCCTGTGCTCTCTTTCTGCTTGGTAAGAACATCTTGTTTGGGGTGGGTTTATCCTTTGCTCTAAGCCATAAAAACCCCTTCTGACTAACACACCCTTTGCCTCCTTGGTTATCCAGTAAGACTGGCTCAGCAATTCTTTTCTTCTATATCAAAACTTGCTTCCATCTCTATTCCTTCATCAGACTCTACATTTAAAAATCTTTCTGCTAGGCATACATATCTGTGAGGCTTTCTTGTCAAACTTTCATCCTTCCCAACACTCCAGGATTTCCCTGTGCCTGGTAATGCTATCATGGCCCCAGGCACAGACTTTGGCTGCAGCCTGTGTGTTCAGTGAATATGACACCTTCCAAAAATTCTGGACTGGCTGTGTATCTGTGATACAGTCTCTGCAGCTGCACTGTAGGCCTGGGGCTTCTCCAGCAGCTTGGATGAAACTTCTTTGAATGTACAACTCTGTAGCTCTTACATTCTGTTCTCTCTCAGAAGAATTGGAAAAATAATGTGTGCATGTTCACTTCTATCAGTGAATTCCCAAAACCATGACATCCTTAACCCTCTGCCTGCCTGCCCTGAGTACCTGGGATGACCTGGGAGTTCCATGCACATTCCCCAGCACTCAGATGGACAAGGGCAGCCTGCTGCCTGCATTTCAGCCAGGTACTGACTGAGGCAGCAGCTCCTCCTCATCCCCAGCTCACAGCACACCCGTCCAGGTGTGAGAATTACTGAGGGCACATGTATGGTGAGAGTGAAGCCATCAAACTGCACCACTC
Source organism: Molothrus ater (assembly GCF_012460135.2). Classification (NCBI taxonomy): domain Eukaryota; kingdom Metazoa; phylum Chordata; class Aves; order Passeriformes; family Icteridae; genus Molothrus; species Molothrus ater. Next base: position 1,298,747 of record NC_050502.2, read on the forward strand.
AGGGGACAGTGCTTCAGCACAGCTCCATGGTTTCAGAGCTCAGGTTCATCTCCTCCTCTCCAAGTGCAAATCCAGGCTGTTTCACACATCCATCCTCAGTCCTGGGCACTCACCCTGCTTTTAGACCTGGCTCCTTCCAGAAGTGTAGGGCCCCTCTGGGTGGATCAGAGGAGAGACACTCCCTTCCAAGTGCCTCCTTTGTGGAGGCCAAAGAACGCAGCCCAGATGCCTGTGTGGACAATTCCACACACAGGAGCATGGCAGCTGGGGAAGGGGGGACTGACAGTGACTTTGTGGGATTTCCTGCTCTGGTTTAAGCTGTATCCCATAGCCACCAGCCTTACACCAGCCCATTGCAGGCTGGATCAGGGGGTACCTCAGCAGTGTGGGGGCCCTGCTCCTCAGTGATAGATTTTATTCTCTGGCTCTGAAAGACTCTTTCTGTCTCTAATATATTTGATTTTATTAATTGTTTTAAATTTTAGATGGCAGGACCTGGAGCTGCTCCTGGACATCACCTGGGAGCTGGTGAAGGGATGTGTGATGCTCCAGCAGCAGGAAGGAGCACAGTCCAGCAGCCAGGTCCTTAACATGGATTTCACTTTCTCATTAGGAGAACTGCATAACCCAGGTGGGTGGGGATCCTCTGGTGTGCCCCAGGGTGGTGTGGGCAGGGCCCTGGGAGGGACAGGGATGTGCAGGTGGGGGTGCTCCTGGGATGCACCAGAGAGTAGCAACAGCCCAGTGCACATTGCTGGGCTTTGGCTGCAGAGCAGGATGTTCACCTCCCCACACAGACCTGCACATTTGCCCTGGTTTCAGCCAGGACAGGGTGAAACTTTTTCCCAGCAGCCATGAGAGGCAGAGCCTGGAGCCATGTGGGTGGTTCCAGGTTGTTATTCCATACCATGCACTTCACTGCCAGGGTGGGAAGGTGGCAGTGAGGGACTCCCCCTCCCTGGGGGAGAATGACATTCTCTTTTGGTGGGGGAAAGTGTGGTGTGGTTGGGAAGAGCTGTTGGGTATTGTGGTTCTCCATGTAAATAAATAATGCCTTATACCTCGTGTTATTACATATTGTTGCTACTTCTGGTTGTTTTCTTATCTCATAGATGTTTCCAGTAAATTGTTTTTAACTCACAATTTGCACCTTTTGTGCCCCCAATTCTCAATCCCATCTCCTCCCTAGACCAGGAAGGTGGAGAGGAAGGGGGCAGTAAGAGGCATCTGGTTTGGGGGAGTCTTGGTGGAGACACTGAATTGGGGAATATAATTTCTAAACCACAGCAACCTTCCATCTCATCACACAGACCTGCACATTTTATCTCAGTGCTGCATTGCAACAAACAGAGCAACAATTCAGGGAGAATGCTTGATCCACTGACCTCAGGCCAGACCTTGATGGGAGGACATGGATTCTCCATAAGGGTTTTGAGAATGTTTGCTGGGTGCCAAGATAAATCTTTCATTTAGAGCTGAAAACTATTAATAACTAGACAGCACTGAATTCATTCCTGTTCTAAACAGTCCTGATCCAGATGGGCTGGGAATCCCTCAATACAGGAACTACAAGGCAGAAGGCATAGCCAGAGTGGTTTGTAGGGAAGGCCTCCAGAACCCTGAGTGTGTGCAGTAGGTGTATCTGTGATTATGTGATTAAACCCTGTTTGTACCTGATCCTGCCCCCGCAGGGAGTGTCCAATTAAGTGGCAGGATGTGCCTGAGTTGCCAGAGTGGAACCCCAAAGGGCTGGGCTCTGTTTTTGTTTGTGAGGTTCTTTCAGTGCAGCAGTGTCTGCCCACAGATGAACATTTCATGAGCAAGATTAATATCAGCATTCTCTCCCTTGATCACTTGACTTTGTAACCTCACCGTGCTATTAGCCTGGCTTCTTGGAGGTAATCCTTAAATAAGTGCCTGCTTTAATGACCTTAAATACATTCTCTGCTTTTAAATCTTAGATTATTTGTTCATCCAACTGTTTTAATCCTGCTCCTGCAAGCCTGGACTTCACTACCTGCCCTATTTTTTTGTTCTCTGCAAGCCCACATTGCAGGGGCTGCTCCCATCCCTGCTCACTTTAAATATTGCTTCAGCCCAGGCTCTTTCAGTGCTGCTTTCCTGCCTTTCCTGCTGCTCTGCGGTACCAAACCTCCACCTGCCATTTGTCAAAGCTGAAAGAGCTTCTCTGGCAAGTACAGTTGTTTTTCATTTAGAATTCAAAGCCCCCCTGAGGAACTCACCCACTGGGCTGTGCCTCTCTGTTTTGGGGTGCTGTGTCTGTGCTGGACAGTGCCCCTGTCTCAAATGATCCCAGACTTTGGTACCTGAACCTGTAACCAGTTCAGTTTGTTACCTGGGAGTAAACTGTCCCTAGCCTACACATTTTGTCTTCTCCACATTAACTTTTGGTTTAGATACTGAAAAATATCTTGTCTTGCCCTGCTAGAGGAATTGGTCTCTCTTTTAGGGCAATAATTGGCTTTTTTTGGGAGGTATTCACCTGGAGAAGAGAAGGCTCCAGGGAGACCTTAGAGTTCCTTCCAGCACCTAAAGGGGCTCCAGGAGATCTGGAGAGGGACTTTGGACAAGGGCTGGAATGCCACGATGAGGGGGAATGGCTTCCCACTGCCAGAGGGCAGGGATGGGTGGGATACTGGGGAGAAATTCCTTCCTGTGAAGGTGGGGAGGCCCTGGCACAGGTTGCCCAGAGCAGCTGTGGCTGCCCCTGGATCCCTGGAAGTGTCACAGGCCAGGCTGGATGGGGCTTGGAGCAGCCTGGGACAGTGGGAGGTGTCCCTGCCCATGACAGGGGTGAAAACAAGATCAGCTTTAAGGTCCTTTCCAACCCAAACAATTTAGTGATTCCTTTAGTGTGGGTAACCAAAATAACTCATTAAGCCAGCTCTCTCTTGCTGTGCAGCTTCCCCTCCCTTCTGCTCAGGCAGCAGCACCAGGGCCCAGCTCATTCCTATTCCCAGAGCTGGGACATTCACATCTGTACTGACTGTGACCATGGCACCTGGCAGAGGTGCAGTGGGTGAGTGTGGCAAGCAGGGCACATCCTGTAGGGCTTTGGGCTGGGGCAGAGTTACAGCTCTCCACAGCACCTGGTGGTGCTGTTTGGAATCTGTGCTGAGAACAGCACTGATCCCACAGGGATGATTTAGCTCCTACTGAGTCAGCAGCTGTTCTGCCCCCTCACCCTGACCCACCAGTGTTGGGCCAGGGGTGCACAAGGAGCTGGGGGGACACAGCCAGGACAGCTATGGTTCCTTACTGACCACAGGAATATCGCAGACCATGTGATGCCATGCTCAGCCCTGAAACAGAGGATAGGGAGATGGTGGGGTCTGGCCAGGCTTAGGGCAGTTGGTGATGAGCGATTACTTTCTTGTATCACTTTTCTTGGTTTCTATTTTCCTCTCTTTGTTAGTTTTCTCCCCTTATATTTTTAAAAAATTCTTTTTCATTATTTACCTGTCTTCAGGTAAACCCACCAGTTTTCTCACTTTCACCTTCCACTTCCCCTGCCATTACAAATGAGGGGCTATGTTGGTGCTTAGCTGCCAGCTGGGACTAAACCACAATACATCCACAGTCCAGACTCCTCCATCTGTGATGGCCAGGCAGCAGAGGCTGGGGGAAGTGTCACAGACCTGAGTTGGTTCTTGCTACCCAAAGTGCACACAGGGTGGTTGTACTGAGAATCCTGTGGAGTGCTGAGCAGTAAAGCAGGTAGGAACAGAAACTGCTCAGTCCACTGGCTCAGATTTGAGACCCTCTGGAAATTCATGGTGACACTGATGGATTAGAGCAGGGCACCAGGACAGAGCTGAGCATTCATGCCCCCATTAGCCCTGAGGAGCTGAAGCACTGTAGGCACTGACCTGGCTGGAGAGCTCCAGGTGGTCCAGTGCTCTGCCCAGGGGTGCATGGACAAGGCAGAGGTGCTCTGCAGTGCACTGCACTTCAACCAGTGCACCCAGTCCTGCAGTGGCCTTGTGGTGCAGCTGCACGTGGAACAGCCTCTTCTCACTGACCTCTGTGCCAAGACCAGTTTAGCTGGATCAGCAGCACAAACTAATTGTCTGAGAAAGCAGGAAGGGGGTGCCAAGGAGTGAGCCAGAGGGTCCCAGTGAACTGCACTTTAAGTTGTGCTGCCCTGAGTTTGTTCATCACTGGGCACTGTGGGATCACCTCTCCCAAAATCAGGAGCTGTGTCTTGGGTACCATCCAGCTACACACAAGACATTCCCTTTTGGTGCCAGCATACTGGGATCCCAACAGAAACCCCCATATCCTAGCAGGGGCCTTGAGGAAAGGGATGGAACCAGATCCCCCTGAGCAGTGCTGGCATCATGAGGGCTGTGGAGTGCTGGCACCAGAGCCAGGCTGGGACAACTGTGGCTGCAGCAGGAACTGAGCTGATGAGGGCACAGAGCCCCCAGATCGCTGCTGAGGCACAGCTACAGCGCTCACACTTGGGTGTTCCTCATCAAGGGAGATCCCTCCCTCTGGAGCCTGAAGCTGCCCCTTTCTCCAAGCACTCTTTTTGGGTTCTATTTGGCAGGTCCTGGCTTTTCTTGGTGCCAGCCCCTTGGACATGCCATGGCCTGGCAGAGAGAACCAAGTCCTCCAAGAGAACAGGAAAGAATGAGGCAACAAATTCTAGAAGCCATGTCCTCACGTTCCACTGCCAGATATTCCAAATTACCAGCGATTGTGCAACGAGCTGTGCTCTGGCTGTTTGCCATGGACAGCATTCCAGGCAGCGCAGAGCCAGCTCCTTCGGGAGGGGAAGGATACCTGTGCTGACACGGCTTTGCTCATTTTCCCTTGCTCTCAGGGCATCTCTTCCAGCTGGGCTGGAACAATGGCACAGGGTACTCCGGGCAGCAAGCAGATGGAGCGCTCTCCCTCTGCACGCACAGCGATTACAGCAACTGTCAGCTTCCCGCAGGGAACCGAGAGCCTCTGCAAGATAAGGAACATGAAAGGGGGAGCGGAGCCCAGCTGAGCACACACACACCCTGCTGCTTCCCCAGCGAGGAGAGGCGGGGACAAACACACCCACGAGGGAATGCTCCCAGCGCAGCCCTGCCCCAAGGACACTCGGATCCCATCAACGCAAATTACCCTGAAAGGTTTGTGAAGGACAGAGCCGCCGGCAGCTCTGCCCTGTCCTGCCACACTCAGCCGGAGCTCCGATACACGCGGCTCTGGCCCTCTGGCACACGCCCCACTGCATTTCTGGGCTCTGCATTTCTGTCCGGCTGCATTTCTGGGCTCCAAACCTGCCCCAGGCTGTCCCGCCCAGCTCAGCCCACACGGCTGAGAGGCAGGCGCCCTTCCCTCCCTGGCAGGGTTTTCTCCAGGCAGAAGCTGTATATGACTAGCTGATGTCTCTGTTCATGTCTTAAGCCCCCAGAAAATGGCTCTGGGATGCTCAAGGGACAGATCCTCCCCCCAGGTGCTCCCACCCCTGCAGCTCTCCTGGAGTTCTATGTGCAGCACTTCAAAAGCCAAACTGCAGCAACCATTGGGATGGACTGTGCCATGCTCCATTCAGTTTCAGAAAAGATGCAAGAAACACTTTTTCCAGAGCTGCTTCCCCCTCTCAGAGGATGGAAGTGTTATCTCAGCAACCCTGGAACCTGCTCACTCTTCCTCAGGGGTCACATGAAGGGAGCCAAGCACTCGATTTTCACTGTGTAAGATTGGGTCATTTTCAGGTGCAGGGGCACTCCAAAGCACACTCCTGTGAAAATTGCCTTCTCTCCCCCATGCAGCCCCACAGGCTCACCTGGACTGCTGGGCTGCCACCTCCCTCTTCTCTGTACTGAGGGGCCCAGCTGTGCTCATACCAAAGCTGCACTGGAGGGACCTGGCTGCCTCACAACTCAGCACTCAAGTATTTATGCTGAAATGCATAAAAGTGTTGGTTGAAAGAGAACAAAGCTGGCTTTGATAAAAGCCCTCATGCTCTCTCTGCATTTTTATGGCCAGTTCCACTCATCTGCTGTGGTTTCCTTTTGTGTCCCCAGGCAGCTTCAAAATACTTGGTGGGTTTTTGGCAAAATACTTGGTGGTTTAGTGTTTCTTTGATTCTGGAGTTTGGCCTGTATTAACCTGACTCTGTGGGAGGCAGGGACGCTTTCCCTGCACCAGTTGTCCAAGGACCCTGAAGCTATTTCATCTCAATTGTTTCCTTTCCTCCTACTTATGTTCCTGCCAGGGAGTGTAATGTCAGATATGTAAAATTACCTTCAGGGAAATTTATAACTCATTTCAGAAATCCTTGTTCTCCCAACCAGCTCCCTGCAGAACTGCCTGTGCTGATGGGGCAGTCCCTGCTCACAGAGAGGTTCAGGGAATGCAGCAAGATGAGCTGTGCAGGACAGGGAACACCACAACCACCTCCCTGGCCAAGCTGGCCCTGCTTTCATCAGCCACAGCTCTTCTCTGAACTCTGCTGAGCCATTCCCTTCCACACCTGCAGGCAGCAGGTCCCACAGACACACTGCAGGTGCTGCAGAGATCCCACTTCATCCCTGCTGGGTTCCTCTGTGAGGCCTCAGCTGGATGGGAGAGCCCTAGGACACAGCAGGGAGCAAACAGCAACGTTCTCCAAGCTACTGCTTCAAAGTCCACATTGTCACCACTGCCCTGCTGAAGATTCCCAGTCAGAGGGGAGGAATCAAGGAGAGGCCTCAGGTCCTGGCAGGCCCAGGCACCCAGGCTTTTGCTGACTTGCAGAGCTTGGGAAAGAGGGAGCCTTGAATCCCAGCCCCTGCTCCATGCACCACGTACCTGGTTCAGTGAAATGTAACTCATTTAGGGAAGGAAGAGTGTGATTGTGACCTCTGTGCAAGGCATGAGTTGTGGCAGCTCCCCAGGACAGCTCAGCTGATCTCACAGCCTGCAGCTGCCAAAAAGGAGGAATGGCCTCCATCCTGCCATTGCCCCTGGAGCCGATCACGGGCTGCATGTGTCAACCCAGCAGCCAAGAAAGGAAGCTTTAGCCCAAGTTATCAAACTGAACATACAAAGGGCTCAGCAGCTGCTCCAGTGGGAGGTTTGGGTGGGAATGGGAGCAGAGAGGTGAAGCTACAGGAGGTGCCAATGCCAGAACCAGACCACAGCTCTGGGCTGTGAACCCATCCCAGTACCAGAGCCAGACTGGAGCAAGGTCTGCTTTCAACCATCCTGAGCACATTTAGGGCATATAAACACTGACCCAAACAAACCAGGCATGCAGGCACTAGAGATCCTGCCAAATCCACACCGGGAAGCAATTAGACAAAATTGTTATTATTTGCCCCCTTGAACCTTGCTGGAGGGATTGGCTGGAGCAAAGGAGGCAGGTTTGTTACTGTTCCGAGGCACTGCTACATCTTAACACAGGATGGTCTCAGGAGTCAAATCTATGCAGACATTAAATAGAAGAATCCATTTTCAAATTAATATAAAGTCATCTACATGTGGAAATAAGGATTTCTGTACTGTCTTGGTATTGATAGAGAAAGAGGGGCTGCAAGGTGAGCCTTCCTAGATACCATGTAAGTGCCTTCCATGCCTTAGGGTTGTCTACCCTTATTTTCTAGGAGTTAATGCAGGCAACTGGAAAAGTTTTTCAGCATGCTGGAAAAAAAAGCAGTGAAAATATTTGTGAGTCTATGTGAATTTTTATTAGCTCTCATTGACACAGGAACGGTGCAGCTTCAGCAGATCCCAGACCTGGTGATGTGTCCAGTGGAGCAGCAGCTGCTCTTCCCCCAGGCCATGTCTGCTGACTGGGACACTCCTCCCCCACAGCTCCAGTGACGGCACAGTGGAGCTGCCTGAGCTCAAATCCCACACAGTGATGCTGCCTTCCCCCCACCTCCCTGAAATTCTCAGTCACCTCTGGGAACATGAATTGGCCCAGGTGCTGACTGAGAGCTGGGTTGCACAGCTGTCCCATCACCTGCCCCAGGTCCCTGTGCCACCAGCACTGCAGGGGTTTCTCGTGGCCTGTCCAAGCTGCAGGAACCCAGACCCTACCCGAGGCTGAATGACACCCAAGATCTCATGGTACAAAAGCTTCTTCCCAAGAATTCCCATCACACTGTTCATTTCTTAGCATTTCAAGATTGTGTGATCCCATTTAAGAGCCAGCAGAAAGCACACCTGGATCCATGGAGGACTCAGCTCCCCTCTCCTGCTGCCATTCCAACGTGAAGGCTTTGACCTGAGCTCTCACATCTCTCCAGGGGTGTTCTACTGACTGGGAAGGCTGCCACCACCCCCAGCTCCTCCCAGTGCCACCCACTACTCAGGAATCCACAGGTGCCATTTCTTGGAGGTCATTTACTCAGTGTTAGTCAAGCTGATTTCCACAGTCTGTTCTGCACAGTGGCTCCTTCAAAATGAGGTGTGAGCAGTGCAGCATATTTAAGTAACATGAACTGTAACTGGGGTATTTCAGGTCAGAACACATATCCTAAGAGACAATAATCCAAATGAAAGTGTGAAATTACTGATGTGATCCCACCATTTTGCCATGCCTGTGCAGAACCCAAGTGAAACTCTCCTGTCCTTTGAGGCACATCTCCTTGGTGAACCTGTGCAGTCCTTGGGCTTAGGGCTAAGAGACAGGAAGGGCAGGAGGGAAAAAGCAGTTTCCATGACAAATGTCCATCTGACACATTTAGCAAGGACCCAGCACAGGATCTGCCTTCTGCTCCTCAGCCCTCAGCCCCCAGTTCTGCCTTTCTCCCTGCCCTGATAAATCCTGACTGCCCACAGCAGAGGTTCCTGACAGAGCAGCCCCAGAGCAGGCCACACATTGAGGCAGTGTCTCCAAATCATAGAAGTGCAGGTGCTCAAGCACTGCAGGCAGAAGGGACTTGTTTCTGCCCCTCCTGCTGTCAGGATGCCTCTTCTGGGAGACTCATCTGCAGCTCTGCCTGCCTTACAGAGCCCTGCCAGCAAAATTGTTTCATTAGAGGGGCAAGGGAAAGGTTCTTCCCACAGCCTTGGGGCAGCACCCTACATTCCACCTTGAGTTAGGTGGCACAAACAAGTCCATCACCCAGCACGGTGACAGCCACACCTTCCCAGCTGGGTTAGTACCCAAGTGCTCAGGAGCAGAGGACAGGGATGTGTTCCACAGAGAGGGACAGCACCAGGGAGCCCAAAGCCCCCCTGGAGAGCTCTTGTGTCACTCACACAGGGCTCAGCAATGGAGAATGAGCTGGGCCACGATTACCAGCAGTGATAAATGCAGGGAGAGCCACGGCTGCTGCAGCCTCCTTCCATCTTTAATCAGCTCTGTGCCCAGCTTTTAAAAGGCAGAAACCAAAACTGGTCACAATATCCCAGATCACTCTTACCACCAGCTTTTACAGAAGAGAAATTCCTTCCTGACATCACTGTTTCACACACACTCATATGTTCTGACATGCTTCAGCACTGCCTGTCCAATGATTCAGTTGCTTTTCAGGCTGGAATCTCTTCACTCTTGCTGCCTGAAAGCTCCATGGTCTGGCACATTTTCTTTGTTTGCTGCACTATCAGCTTATGCTGTCTGCACATTCTACCTGTGTGTTTGTTCCCAAGTACTCAGTTAATAGGACTGCACACATTAGTTGGAATGCCTTACACTCACTTCAGGTGCCACAGCTGTCAGGTGGGATGAGGTTTTGGAGAACATAAATGTTAGAGCTTGGGGCAGCAAACATTCCTTCTGAAAATCAACAGAAGATTCAGCCTTAAGCCCTGGAACTGCTGTGGCTGCAGGTCAGACAGTTTCAGCTGCCACGAGGACTCAGTGCAGCAGTCCTGTCAGTGCAGTGCCCTGTCCCAGTGCCCCCATTCACATGGTGTCACAGGGCCACCAGCACGAGAGACACCTCAGCCCCCTGGAGCAACAGCAGCCACCAGGGAAGTGGCAGAGCAGCCAGACTGGGGCAGAGCAGCCAGACTGGGGCTACGAGGCAAAGATGTCAGGGTGAGCTGTCCCTGCAGGGTACAGGGACCCTCCCACCACCAACACTCTTCCCGTGTGGGTGCAGTGAGAGCCGGCTGTGCCCGGGCTGCGATTCCTGACGCTGCTCAGCCTGTGGATCTGGGAAACGGGGTGACAGTGGAGCCGTGGGTCGGTCACACCGGGGAGCAGGCAAGCTGCGGCCAGCCAGGCCGCGGGGCAGGCGGGCCGTGCTCGGTGGGGCTCGGGGCGCCCAGCCGCGGTCAGTCCCAGGGCTGCCCGGCCCCCGCGGGGCTCTCGCGGCTCCCGAGGGCCGGGCCCGGCTCCCAGCCCGGGCCGGCGTCACTCGTGGGCCACGCGCTCCAGCGCCACGTAGAAGCTGTCCTTGTCGTCCAGGCAGTGCCAGCCGATGGGCCCCGCCTCGCAGTCGGCGCACACCAGGAACTTGACGTTGCCCACGTCGCGGGTGAACCCCACGTTCTCGAAGGAGAACATGTCGCGCACCAGCCAGTGCTCCCGCAGCACGTCCCCGCCGCCGCCCGCCGCCGCCGCCGCCGCCTTCTTCCTCATGGCGGGCAGGAGGAGCTGCGGAGACACGGGGCCGTCACCGCCCGGCCGGCACCGCCCGGCCGGCACCGCCCGCCACCCCCCGAACCCCCCGGTACCTCACGGCGGGCGAAGGTGGCGGCGCCGGGCAGCAGCACCCGGGAGCCGCAGCGCTGGCACAGCACCGCCCGCAGGTTGCGGCCCTGCGCGCACACGAGCCCGGCCGAGCCCGGCGCGGCCGCGGGAGCGGCGGGGGCAGAGGCCGGAGGCGCCGCCGGCTCCATCTCCGCGCAGGGCGCCGCCATGGCGAGAGGCGGGGCCGATACAGTGACGTCATCAGAGCGCAGCGATGACGCCATCGATGTGGCCCCGCCCCGCTGTGATGGCCCCGCCCCGCTGCCTATGCCCGGGAGGGTCCGGGAGCGCCGGGCTGGGAATGGTGCACTGGGAATATTGAACTGGGAATGGTGTACTGGGAATGATGTACTGGGAATGGTGTACTGGGAATATTGTACTGGGAATATTGTACTGGGAATGGTGTACTGGGAATATTGTACTGGGAATATTGTACTGGGAATGATGTACTGGGAATGAAGTACTGGGAATGGTGTACTGGGAATATTGAACTGGGAATGGTGTACTGGGAATGGTGTACAGGAATATTGTACTGGGAATGGTGTACTGGGAATGATGTACTGGGAATGAAGTACTGGGAATGGTGTACTGGGAATGGTGTACGGGAATATTGGACTGGGAATGGTGTACTGGGAATGGTGCACTGGGAATATTGTACTGGGAATGCTGGACTGGGAATGCTGGACTGGGATCCTGGACTGGGAATCCTCCCCCAAGAATCCTGTCCTGGGAGCAGGCTGAGGTGAATATTCACTAAATATTCACTGATATTCACTAAATAAAGGTGTAGGATTTCTGCAGCAATCCAGCTGCTCACCTCAGGCTCCAGGCTGGGCAATGAGCTGGGGTGTGAGTGTGGCTGGGAGGCATCACCCCACCCTCCTGGCACCTGGGCAGGAGCTTCTGAGGCTGGGGCAGAGTTTGGGGCATTTGAGCTCCTGAGCCCCATCTGGGGGTGTGTGAGGAGCAGAGCAGGGGGAGGTGAGGAGCTCAGCAGTGCCACTGAGCAGCCCTGGGGCTGCCCTGAGCCAGGCGCCAACCAGGGAAGGGGACAGGGTCCAGTCCTGTCCCAATGGAAGGGGACAGGGTCCTGTCCTGTCCCAAGGGAAGGGGACAGGGTCCAGTCCTGTCCCAATGGAAGGGGACAGGGTCCTGTCCTGTCCCAAGGGAAGGGGACAGGGTCCAGTCCTGTCCCAAGGGAAGGGAACAGGGTCCAGTCCTGTCCCACGGGAAGGGGACAGGGTCCAGTCCTGTCCCAAGGGAAGGGGACAGGGTCCTGTCCCAAGGGAAGGGGACAGGGTCCTGTCCTGTCCCAAGGGAAGGCGACAGGGTCCTGTCCTGTCCCAAGGGAAGGGGACAGGGTCCTGTCCTGGGACTCAGGGAAGTCCCAGAGCCCCCATGCCTGGAGATGCTCTGGACTCAACAGAGCCTGATCCAAACTGGATCAGGGTTACAGACCCCCAGCTTGCCCTTCCCAAGTACAATTATCCTTGGATTCTGTGAGTTCCTTCCTGCTCATGTAGGGTCAACACCAGTTTGAGAAAAACACCCCAGAACATTGCTGGGAGTTCAAATCCATCCCTGCCCTGGGAGCTGCCTGGGCTGCCCCAGAGGCACCTGAGCAGGGACAGCCACTCCAGGGTCCCTTGTCTCTCTCTCCAGAGCTTCAGAGCCTCCCCATGGTCACCCCTGCCCCACACCAGCCAGCAAAGCTCTGCTCCTGCCCACATCTGCTTTGCAGGGGGGTCAGTGGGGGAGGCCTGTGCCCACATTTCTCTTCACAGAGACAAGCAAGGCACAGCTTCCCAAGGATATTTCCTGGGAATTCCTGGGTTCCTTGGGAATCCAAGGAACCTCAGAGAAAGAAAAAACAAATTTTATCTCATTTGCTCCTCCTGTTGTGCTCATGTGGAACGTGTTGGAAGCTTATCTGAAGGAGTTTGTCAATTGGATTCTGCTGAGGATTGTTTTGTTTCCTTGGCCAATTGGAAAAAGCTGTGTCCTGACTTTTGAGAGACAGTCACGAGTTTTCTTTAGTATCTTTTAGTATTCTTTAGGTTTCTTTGTACTATAGTATAATATAGTATAATGAAGTAATTAATTAGCCCTCTGATATCATGGAGCTCTGCACATCATTCTTCCCAGGCGTCGGGGGATCCTTGCAAATCCAACAGGAGGCCTTTCCCTCCCAGTCTGGAGCAGAACATTTGTACGGTTCTGTCTGGCTGTACCCCGTGTGCACATCCCCATTTTGGGGTAACCCAGGCTGTGAGGGGCCAGATCCCAGCCAGATGTGGGGAGGGGAGCCCTGCCTGCCCTGCTGCAGGCTGCAAACCCCCCCTGCTCTCCCCTGGTCACATTGACACGAGATGGGCACTCCTGAGGAGGGCCCAGCCCAGGAACCCCAGTGGCACCACAGCACCCTGATGTCTCCAGCCTGTGGCCCCAGGCTGGGCTGGCTGGTCAGGGCTGGTGGCTGCAGTGAGGTCTCTCATTGTTACAGTCCTGGTGGACAGTTCAGGAGGTAAATAAAAACCCACTAAAAGGATCTTTGGCCAATTCTTAAGTCTTGGATGGGAGCTGTCTCTGTTGAAAACTCACTCCAATTCTGCCTTTTAGCATTTTCTGCTGGATCATTCATGAAGAAAAGCTTCACTCTTGCTGGCCAGGAAGAATCCATACCAGTTTCCTCCCAAGCAGAACATTTTGTCCCTTTGTTTTGCTTTCAGCAGGATATTTTCTCATCTCCAGCACCAACATGGGGCATTTTGAAGATTTATATTGTGTATTGCCTCCCTAGAAACACCTTGAAGTTCCTCTTGAAACCCTTCAGTACATCCTGTCGTGGAAAGGCAGGGGTGGATCTGCTGGTCACATCCTGCTGTGACCCACTTCTGCTGCTGCTCCTTCAACCTGCCCAGCTGCTGAGTTTCTGCCCAGCCACACACTGGACACGGCACTTTTGGAGCTGAATCCCCCTGAGCCCTGAGCAGGAGGGCAGGGAAGGGAGAGCAGCTCCTGACAGCTCCAGGGGCAGCATCAGAGCCTGGCAGCTCCCCCTGCACTGCCTGCACCCTGCAGGTGGCAGAGGGCACAGGGGGACAGATCCATGGGTGGCACCAGGGAGTGCTGCACTCCCCAAACGGGACCTGTTCCCTTCTTTGCTTCCCCACTCCTCACTGGCCAAAGAATGATGGAGTGTTGCACTGTGATTTCAGGGTTTACCTCAGAACCCCGGGTCTCTCCCCTGATAATTCCCTCCCAGGTGTGTCAGTCACCTCTCCTTTCCCCTCCCAGCACTGTCTGTCAATCCTGGCATTCCAGAAGGGCCTCGAGTGATTGGCAGATCCAAAGGATGCCCTCTACCCCTGGGGGGCCTTGGGCCATCCAGGTGTCCTTTGTCCCTTTGTCCCTCCCCTCCTGTCCCTGCTTGGTGGCTCCCTGCCCCTTCCCTGCCCCTCTCCCCGGGGTTAAAGGAGCAGCAACCACGGGCTCAGGGAGTTCTGTTGGAGCTGGTGCTGCATTCAGAGGCCAGAATAAAGCTCTGGATCCAAACCCTCCAGCAGAACCGACTCCTTTCCTTCACCATCCCCTTAAAGCTTCTCCACAGAGGGAAACCTGAGGAGCAGCCCCTGTTATGGGGGAAGCTCCATCCCAGCACCACCAGAGCTCCTGCAGGCCTGGACTTGTCTGCAGTGTCCAGCTGCAGCACCCAGGCAGGCAAAAGTGTCTGTGGGGTGAAACACCACACACCCAGCCAGGCAAAAGTGTCTGTGGGGTCAAACACCACACACCCAGGCAGCCAAAAGTGTCTGTGGGGTCAAACACCACACAATGCCGCTATTTGGTTCAGCAGCAAGGGCCAGACAAGCTCAGGCACGTCCTGTCCAGCTGTATTGGTATTATTCCAATAATGGAGCAGTTTGGGGACAGGTGTCAGGAGAGGCTCCTGAACATCTGGAGTGAGTGGTGAGCTGTTTGTGGGGGCAGCAGGCAGTAGGGGGAGGATTTGGACCCATCAGAGGCTCCTGGGGCAGAATGCTGCAGTTTGCCCTGAAACCAAGAGAATCTGTTTTGCACATGGAGAGATGAATTAATGCTGGGCTCCATTCATCCCACATGCCTGTGGTGGGCAAAGGAGCTGTAATTTTTTGCAACTGCAGCTCTACTGTAACAGTTCTAGAATTATGGAATTGTTTAATTTGGAAAAGGCCTCTAAGATCACTGAGTCCAACTATTTCCCCAGCACTGCCGTGTTCACCACTAAACCATGTCCCCAGGGGCCACACCCACAGGTCTTCTGAACATTTCCAGGGATGGTGACTCCACCACTGCCCTGGGCAGCCTGTGCCAGTGCCTGATCAGCCCTTCAGGGGAGATTTCCCCCAATATCCAACCTAAACCTCCCCTGGCACAACTTGAGGCTGTTTCCTCTTGTCCCATTCCTGTTTCCTGGGAGCAGAATCCAATTTCCCCTGGCTGTCCTCTCCTCTCAGGAGTTGTGCAGACACAAGGTCCACCCTGAGCCTCCTTTTCTCCAGGCTGAGCCCCTTTCCCAGCTCCCTCAGCCCCTCCTGGTGCTCCAGTCCCTTCCCCAGCTCTGTTCCCTTCCCTGGACATGCTCCAGCCCCTCAGTGTCCTCCTTGTGAGGGTCCCAGGACTGCTCCCAGGATTGGAGGAGTGACCTCAGCAGTGCCAGCACACAGGGATGCTCGCTGGTCCTGCTGGTCACAGCATGGCTGGTACATGCCAGGTGTCATTGGCCTTCTTGGCCACCTGGGCACACCTGGGCTCATGTTCAGCCCCTGATGATTCATTATTGCCGTTGACTGTCATCAGTCTTTTCCTCCTCTCTGCTCCATGCTCTTCTCCAACAAACCCTGCAAGAAATTCCCTCATTAGGGAGTTCTCCAGGCCTGGCTGGTCTCTGTGCCACAGCTGGAGCAGCTGTTTTTCATCACTGGGCTGAAGCTGCAGGGCAGAGACAACCTGAGGGCAGCTGCCTGTCTAACACAGGGTTTGCACAAACCCTCCACACAGTAGTCAGTCATGTCTGGAAGGTAGAGAACAGAAGCTAAACTCCTACTGGCTCAGGAAATATTTTATTCTTTATACTTTCATTAAAAAATAAACATAGGAAACAAAACCACAGAACACTTGTGTGATAGAAACAAACGCAGAAGGTCAGAGCATTGGCTGAAAGTGCATCATTAGGTCATGCTACCACGTCCCTGATCCCACCCTGTCCCCAAGCAAGGAGTCAGCAGGAAGCTCAACGAGCAGCACTACATGGAGCCCAGGCACTGTGGGGCCAAGCTGATGGCAGAGGGGAGCCTGTGCTCCCAGGACAGTGAGGCAGGACATGCTGAGCAGGGAGTGCTCCAGGAGCTGCTGGGAGCCACTGGTGGAGCCTCACCTGGGCTCATGGGGCAGGCCAGGGATAGCAATTGTCACAGGATGTGGAGTCATGAGACAGGGGAATAAACAGCTGAGAACAAAGGGCGAAACAGAATCCTGGATGTCACTCCAGAACAGCCCTGGAAGCAGAAAAATCCTAGATAAAAGGAAAACCAACACAATGAACTTGAGTGAAAGGCTGCCTTGGGTGTGCTGGGCTCAGGTCTGTCTGGGGACAATCCCCAGGGACTCACCCAGCAGGACCTTGGTGGGCAGCAGCCACTGTGTCCCTGCTCTCCTGGCCTCAGCTCAGGTGGCCTCCTCACAGGGTGAGGCACAGGTATGGCCAAGCTCCCGGTGCCACACATCATTTGCAGCTGGAGCTGTCAAGCTTTTTGAGAAAACACGATGTGATGAACCTTGCTGAGCACCTGATCAAGAGCACAAACCTGCAGATGCTTCTGTGGCAGGCAGTGAGCTCCTCCCTGCCTCTGCCCCGTGGCCTCAGGCTCTGGTCACAGCGGCTGACAGCTTTAACCTTCGACTCCTTTGTGCAGCCCTGCAGACACAGTGACAGCTCAGGGCCCCTCACACCTCACCCAGGCTGGCTCTGCAGTGCTCGGGAGCACGTTGGAACATTCAGGACGTACACAATGATTTGAAGCTGGAACACAAGAGCAGCTGGGCTCAGCCTCACACATCCACACGGCTGAGAGCGACCCGAGGACCCGCGGGGTCCTGCGGAGGCTGAAGAGGTGACCCAGGGCTATGTACATGTCCTTGGGAGGGGTCACCAGGCTGCCTGAGACCAGGCTGGGGCAACTCTGCTCTGCCCACAGACTGAGCCACAGGAACAGCAGAGAGTGCAGCTTCTCCTGACCCATTCATCCCCTTCCTCCAGCTTCCCACAGAGCCCCTGATTTCAAATGACTGCTGAGATCACACAGTTATGCACATGCTCTAGTCACAAGCAGCACAGAAAGCTGCTGTTCTGGTGCCTATTCCCACAGCATCCACAACTCTCAAGAACAGTCACTGCAAATCATTTGGGACTCTTCCTCCAGCCGAGACATTTTAGAATGTTTTTCTTTGTGAGTTCCCTCTGCTCACTTCTCCCGAAGGACGCAGACCCCGGCGTCGCAGCGCTGCATCCCCAGGGAGGTGACAACTTCCCAGCTGTCAATGATGGGGTCATAGCACTCGATGCTGCTCAGCAGTGAGTTGCCATCGTATCTGCCAGGACACAAAGTTACACATGAAGGAGGGTGCTGGAGGAAGAGGCTGAGGCATTCAGAGCTCTTCCTGGGAGGCTGGAATAGCCCAAATTATAACCCCTGCACCAGGCTGCCATTGCTGCCTGCTGCTGCTCTCCTGCCTGCCTGGGCCCTGGACTGTGGCATTCACATTCTCTGAAATTTTGCCCAGGATTTTTCTCCTGGGAAGCTGAAAAGCCTCAGAGAAAAGGAAAACAATTCTTATCTCATTTGCTTCTCCTGTGTTTTGCTCATGTGGAATGTGTTTGGGGATTGTTTACCCCAGGTTGTTCCAGATGGCAAGGCAAGATGTATTCTATTACCATCTGTATGGCAGTTGTCTTTTGTCAAGTGGGCAGCTTTCCTTGTGATCTTTCTCTGAGTGATCACAATCACTCCTCCCTTGGGAGGAGACACCTGCTGATAACAGCCATTGAATGTCCCTGCATGGCTGATAAGAACTACAGCATCCCATTGGGAGATGTGAGCCCAGAGGGAGGAGCCAAGCATTCCTACCTGGATATAATCTGGAGATTCTGGAACACCAGCACAGCTTCTGCACTGGATTGCCCAGAGGAACAGCAGCTGCCTCTGCCCCTGGATCTTCAGAGGCAGAGACTGCACCTTTCTCCAGGATCCCTGCTCCAGCAGAACCAGCCCTGGCACTGCAGGAGGGCTGAGCCACAATTCCAATGGTTCTGCTGCCAACAGCCTGACCCACAGGGTGTCAGGCTGGGTTCTGACTCTGTCAGTGTTGTTTGGTTTATTGCATTGTTTATTTGATCCTTTTATTTTCTTCCCTATTAGAGAACTGCTAATTCCTGCTCCCATATTTTTGCCTGAGAGCCCCTTAATTTAAAATTTATAGCAATTTGGAGGGGTGGGGAGGGTTTACATTCTCCATTTCAGGGGAGGCTCCTGGCTTCCTTAGCAGACACCTGGCTTTCCAAACTGAGACAGATTTGATTGTTCCATTGGATTCTGGTGTGAGTTGTTTTGACTCTTTGGCCAATCAGGGCCAAGCAGTGTTGAGACTCTGGAAAGAGTCAGGAGTTTTCATTATTATCTTTTTAGCATTTTAGTAAGTATACTTTCTGTATTCTTTAGTATAGTATAGTATTCTTTAATATAATACAGTATTATAAAGTAATAAATTACCCTTCTGAGAACATGGAGTCGGATTCATCATTCCTGCAAACACAATACTGGACCTTTGAGCTGCCTGTTCTGGCTGGGCACAGTGACCCTGTGGGTGTCTCCTCTCACAGAGAGCCCCTGTGGCAGGGGCAGGGCCCAGGCTTACCCAGCGATGGCGTAGAGCCGGCCCCGCAGCACGGTGGCTCCCACGTAGCAGCGCGGTGTGGTCATGCTGGTCACCGTGGTCCAGGAGTCGGTGCGGATGTTGTAGGCCTCCACTGAGGAGAGGTGAGCAGTGCCATCAAACCCACCCACCACGTAGATGTGGTCATTGAGCAGAGCCACGCCAGCCCCTGCGGAGAGAAGGTGGCACAGTCACACCCACGAGTGACACTGGCAGTGTCTCTGTCCCTCTGGGAGCCCCTCAGGAACCCTCGGCCAGTCCCGAGTCCCAGACACCGGGGGAGCAGCCCCAACATGGCCGAGAGCGGGGAGACACTCTCTGGGCCCCGAGGGTGCTGAGGGCACCTGGGCTGGGGGGAGACACTCTCTGTGTGTGCCCCGAGGGTGCTGAGGGCACCTGGGCTGGCAGGGAGACACTCTCTGTGTGTGCCCCGAGGGTGCTGAGGGCACCTGGGCTGGGGGGAGACACTCTCTGTGTGTGCCCCGAGGGTGCTGAGGGCACCTGGGCTGGCAGCAGGGAGACACTCTCTGTGTGTGCCCCGAGGGTGCTGAGGGCACCTGGGCTGGGGGGAGACACTCTCTGTGTGTGCCCCGAGGGTGCTGAGGGCACCTGGGCTGGGGGGAGACACTCTCTGTGCCCCGAGGGTGCTGAGGGCACCTGGGCTGGAGGGAGACACTCTCTGTGTGTGCCCCGAGGGTGCTGAGGGCACCTGGACTGGGGGGAGACACTCTCTGTGTGTGCCCCGAGGGTGCTGAGGGCACCTGGGCTGGCGCCTTTGCTGCAGGAGAGACACCAGAGACAGCGGTAGAAGAGAAAGGGCCGACTCTTAGCAGGGTTAATCCAAGGTTTTATTCAGGGGCTCTGAGGAGCTCCTGCACCTCAGGGGCCTCCTGCCCAGAGCCCCAGGGAGATGTGCCAAGGTTACATTTAAAGGGAGTTGGAAACCCCAAGTAGATAACATCTTACCAACCAATAAGTGACCCTAAGGGATGGGTACTGGGGCATGGACATTTAGGACAGAGTATGGGGCAAGGCTTGGGGGGCTGACCCCTGGCCTATCATTCGACATCCTGGACTGAAACTTCTGGATGGAAGGGATGGGATGCTGAGTGATTGACAGAGAGCCAGGGAGAGGGATTACACAGGTAAAGGGAGGGGGTACAGTCTGGGATAAACCATTTGGGAAAAATATGGGAATACAAACCAAAACTTCTTCAAAGTATTGCAAAGTATAAAACCACACTACAATAGACAGCACCGGGCTCGCTGCCACAAGGTGAACAGCTCAATTCCTCCCTCTCCATAGGACATTTTTTATGCCTGTATACCTCCCCTAAAATAGCTGGGAATTGTGTCTTCTGGTGTTGTTGTCTCCAATATGAAACATGAAAACACCTCACTCCACTGAACACTGCTGACTCTGTGGCATGGGGGCCTGGGCAGCACAGCAGCACAAGAGTTTACCTGGGCTGACACCTGACCACAGGTGTGTGAGCACAGCAGCACCAGGCCCGCTCTGCTGGCAGGCAGAGACAGGTTCCTCTGCTACTCTGAGTCCCTGGTGTCACCCATCTCCTGGCTGTGGCCTGGAGAGTAGCTGCACACTGCTCCATGCTAAGCTGGACGAGGGATTTCCCTGACATTACTTCTCTGGAAGACAAAATGAAAACTGGTTTCTACACTGTTGCAGAAGTAGAGGTGGCTGGAACAGCTGCCTGAACAGGTCTTCTCACAGTGAAAGCAGACAATAATATGCTGCTCCAACTGGGAATTTATGAAACCAGCAGCAAATAACCCCCACCAGCCTTGGTTCCTCCTTGGCAGCCCCTCAGGTACAGCACAGGAGGACACTGTGACATTACCAGGCACTTGGTGGCCTCAGGGGCTCCTGGGAGCACAGTCAGCCTTGTCAGGCTGTCACCACCCACATGGAACTCTTGCACTAATGAATATCCTGAAGGAAACGAGCCAGCTACCCTGGCATGGATCTGTTTCTTTACAAACAGGGTGTAAGAGACTTTCTGTTCCAATAACACATCCTGGCTTTCCTTGTCTGTCCTTGCTGAGAGCCTCAGAACAGCTGGGAATGGCCAGGCTGGCCCGGGGGCTCTCCAGGAGCTTTGGCTGAAGAGACCAAACCAAGGCCTACTCAGGGAAACTGGGGCCAGCAATGCAATGTGGCCAAGGTCTCTGAGAGGTGGCCTCCCTCCAGAACCTGTACTAAGAGGTGAAAAGAAACAAGGAGGAAATGATCTCTGTGAATACAGCCAAGATTACTCTTAGTCCTGGTCTTGGAACACCTGCACATGGATAAATCTTAGAGGGTTTTTTGGGGACAGAAGAAATCCTGCAGGGTCCAAGGTCACCAGCACTCACACCTAAGGTATGAGTAGTTAGGGGTGTTATTACCAGAGTGGCAGCACAAAAACCTGAGCAAAAAAAAGGCCCTTGGGCACACCCACGTTTCAGATCTTGGTATTCCAGGTCACAGTGCCAAGGAAGGAATCAGCTGAGCCAGTGCTGGGGACAAGAGCCTCACCAGGTTCCTGCTGGCTTGTGGCACCAAGGAGCTCATGCTGCAGCCAAGGCACAGCCACTAAAGCCTGCAGCTCCTGTGGGGAGCACAGACCTGGGAAAGGCCTGCTGTAGAAAGTTTGAACTCTGCTTTTGGTCTTGTCCAAAGTCAGCCTTCTCTGGTGCCCACAGCAGGCCCCTTGAGGAAAGCCATCTGATCCTCAAGCTTCCTAGAGATTCATGCATGGATTGACCTCACATGGTGCCTCTGACCTAGAAAAACCTGCAGATTTTATCCTGTGTTTTACATGTATGGCCTTCCTGGACGTGGAAAGTGCCCAACTCCTAAATCAAATCCACTCCTGGCAGATAAACCAACACTTAACATGAATATCCCTGTCACAGGAATAAATATTTAAAGATTGGAGTTTTGGTGAATGCCACTGCAGGCACAGGAAAACTGAAATGTTTTGGAACAGAGCCCAGTTTTATTGAGTACCCAGTACTTGTCCCTAACCAGGACCACTGCACAGGGATCACATGCAGGAGTGCTGCCCAGCTGGCTGTGAGGGCCAGTTATTGCAAGAAGCAGAGAAAAAGCAGCTTTAAAAGGGATTTGAAAGAGGGTCCAAGCACATAACTGTAAGCACTGGGAGGCACACAGGTGTGGAGGCACAGAGCAACCTTCCCATGCACACACAGGCAGGGCCAGGGCAGCCCATCAGCAGGGCCTGGAGGGCAGGGCAGGAGGCCTGAGGCACACAGCCAGAGCAGGAGGTCAACACACCTGGGCACACAGGAGCTACAGGAGCCCCATGACAACCCCTCTGAGAAATGGAGAGTTTAAACAGAAAGATACCCCAAAAGTAGGATTTAAATTGTATTTTTGTCCTAGATACAAATGCCAACTTAAAGCTTGGATAGAACACCAGGCAGGGAGACAAGTGAAGAGCTGGTGGGGGATAATTATGGTGTGATTATTTGTGTAAGCCCACTGCTGGGTGACAGTGCTGTGGCAGTGCTGCCCCAGAGCAGGGCTCAGGTGAAGGAGCCTGGCAGCCACACCTGCCTTCACCATGCCCCATGCAGCTGATGAGCACTGACCCAGTACTGGGGTCAGTCTGTGCCTTGGGAGCTCTTCTCCATGCCAGGCATTGCTCCTGGCTGTGGAAGTCACCCAGCATTTCATCTGCCTCCCTGTAACCTGTGACCCTGCAACTGCATTCCTCTGTACACACCTTGGCCTGGGATGGAGGCATGTGAAAATTAGTATTTCTCTTAGGAATTCAAGCCAGTAAAATCATCCTTTCTCAAAGCCAACCCACCCACTGGGGCCAGAGCATCCTCCAGGGCAGCAGAACACAGCAGCAGTGACTGCTCCCTCAGTGCAGCAGAAACACACTGACCTCAGGCACTGTGGCTGTGACAGTCTGGTCAGAGAGAGAAAGCTAGATAAGCTTTCCCATGAATTCGTTTGAGGCAGCTGGAGAGAAAGAATGATAGTCAAATACTAAACAATCCACAGGTGGTGGCTGCAATAAGTTGTTTTCCCATAAGGCTGTTTACAGATGGGTGTCCTCTTAATTAGCCAATGGTGAGGGTGTTCTGATTAAAGGACCAATGAGGTCCACTTTTGTGAACTAGAGTATAAAAAGGAATGGGATCCTAATAAAATTGTTATTAGCCTTCTGAAAACACATGGAGCGTGTCACTCATTAATCTGTGTCATTTCTGACTCAGCAGTGACACCGTGGGCTCTTACCTGAGCGCTTGGTGGCCATTGGAGTGACATTTGTCCAGTGTCCAGTGTGGGGGTCATACCTCTCGACAGAATTCAGGATGTTCAGCCCATCGTAGCCTCCTGAAACAAAACACAGGAGCAAACCATGGGGCTGGCCTGGGGAGAATGTTTTCTGTGCAGAGAGCAGTACCATGCCTGGTGGGCCCTGAGCACAGCGTGGCACTGCCATCAGCACAGCCCATCCTGGTGGGGCAGAGCATCCTGCAGCCAGCCCAGAGCCAGCTCTGCCCTCACACTGCCCTGGGAGAGCATCACCTCCCCAAAGCAGCAAACCAGACCAGCCCCATGGAGCTGCCTCTGAGCACACTGAGGCCACTGCTGGTGCAGCCCTGCAGATGTGCAGCTCCCAGGTCTGTGCTGAGGCTGAATGGTGTAGGCTGGGATCTCTCAAGAGCTGTTTCACAAGCAGATACCAAAATCTCTGTGCAGCCCCAGCAAAGGAGCAGTGTGCTGCCATCCACCCTGGGGAACAGCAAGAGGAAGAGGAATGAACATGGTTGGTTTATTCTAGGCCAGGTTGGGCAGGGCTTGGAGCAACCTGGTCTGATGGAAAGTGTCCCTGCCCATGGCAGGGGGTGGAATGAGATGAAGTCCCTTCCAACCCAAAGCATCCAGTGGCTCTATGAAACCAGTGCCTAAGATCTGTGACTCCACAGGAACAGGACTGCAACAGAGGTGGGTGCAACACTGGGCCTGCCTTTTCTGGGGCCCACAGAACAAGCTTCAGAGTGCTCTGTCCTCTGGCAATCTCACTATATTCACAGCTGGTGTAGTGCTCTGAAACCGAAATGAGTGCTACAGGAAGAAGCTGGAGAACAGACAGCTCAAGATACATTTCTGGAGCACTACAGCCACCATTGCAGGTGCACCCCCTGTCCCACAGCTACCTGCTTCATGTCTGGGCATTTAGACATTGCCCAGGCCACACAAAGCCTCAGCTGGCATTTCTTACCTCCACACTCCTGCCATCCTTCAAATGCAGTGTGTGTAAATTGTGTTTAATTTGCAGTGTGCAGCATTCCCTGCAGTGATGTGGCAGCTGCAGTTCAAGCCATTGTGACGGGCACAGTGAGGTCAGGCAGCACTGACACAGCTGTGAGTGCCCAGTGAGCTTAAACCTTTTCTAACACGGATGTGACAGGTTGGGGCTGCTCAGGCAGCACTTGAATGGCCCCTTGGGTAAAAAGGCAGGCTCTGCACAGCTCAGAGGTGCTGAGGGTACCTACCCAGGCAGTAGATGACTCCGTTGGCCACCACGAGCCCTGCTCCCTCCCGTGCTGTCTGCATGTCTCCCAGCATGCTCCACTGGTCGATGTTGGGGTCGTAGCGCTCCATGCTGGTGTGCCGGCGGCTCCCGTCAAAGCCCCCCGAGACGTAGATCATGTCTGCAGGGACAGAGGAGGCACCAGCCACAGCCAGTCAGCCAGGGGCAGGCAGCACCAGGGCCCTGACACACGGAGCAAAGCTGCAACATGGACTGCAAACCACAGAGAACAGACCATGGCACACTGGGAGCCAAGGTGAACCCAGGCTCCTCAGCCTGGCTCACAGGCCCAACAAACAAACACAACTTCCATCTGGCCCTTAAATCTGCTTCTTGCTGATGGATGAAAGAGAACACACAGAATTCAGCTATTTTTTTTCATGCTGCAGAACCACTGAAACACTGCCATGCCCAAACCAAACCCTGCCCATGGTGAGCCTCATGCCAGTACCTCCCCAAAGTCCTCACTCCTTCCCTGCAGATGTTCCAGTCACTGCAGTGCTGGATGGTCACAGCTGTACTTGGTGTCCTGTGCTCAGTGTTGCCCAACACTGTCACCACCCTCAGAACTTCCCACTCCATAATCTCTCACAGAGCCCCTTTCCCCCAGTTCACAAATACATGCTGCAGGAATGCAGCGGAGGCAGAGCTCCTCTCAGGATATGTGGGCAAGTTTTCCATTTCTGCATCTCAGTGATGAGAAGGCAGAATCTCAGGCTCCCCTCCTCCTGCAGAGCCAGCCCACTCTTCACACAGCAGCTCAGGGCATCTCAGGCCGGAGATACAGGCTGCTCTGCCCTGGTATTGTAAATCAAAGACGACTGTGATGGAGGGGAGAATGATGCATCTGATTCCATCATCAGAAGGATAAAGAATTACTATACTATACTATACTATACTATACTATACTATACTATACTATACTATACTATGTACATTGTATCTAAACTGAATCTGCCATGCACTCACCCTTGCTCACACTGCTCAGAACTGCACTCATCCCTGATTCTCTCCTGACTGTCCCATGACAGTCCCACACACACACACACACACACACACACACACACACACACACTTCTTGGCCCAGACAGGCCAAGAGAACAAAACATCCTCTTTGGGTAAACATTCTCCATATTGCATTCTACTTTAGCACAACACAGGCACAGCAAGCGAGATAAGAATTGTGTTTTCCTTCTCTCTGCTCGTCTCACAGCTCCTCTCTGTTCAGAGGGCGTGTGAATGCCACACCCTGGCAGCGAGCAGGACGTACCTCCGAGGGTTGTGGCTCCTGCCAGCCCTCTCCGCACGTTCATGGGAGCCACGGAGTACCAGATGCCGTCCTCATCCGAGGTGTAATCCAGGCACTCCACGGAGCTGAGGCGGGAGCGCCCGTCGTAGCCGCCGATGACGTAGATGCGGTCGTGCAGCGACACCGTGGCCACGTAGCGCCGCTTGCGGGTGATGCTCTGCGACAGCAAAGCAACACCAAGGTCAGACAGAAACAGCACTGGCCATGGAGATGAGCCCCTGCTCTTCACCCTCTCCTGCTGCTCCTTTGGGAAATGGCCACTGCCCCAGGGCACGCAGCTCTATGGATTTAAAGGACACAGCCTGAGTGACTGTGCCTGCCTCCCCTGGCTGTGCTCTCTTCTCAGGACTGTGTCTCTCTGCACTCAAATGTTTCACACTAAATGTCATTTATCCTGTGCTGCTGTATAACCCCCAATGCATTTGGGATGATTTTGTTAGCCTCCCATTACAATGGGAAAAAGTAGGGACTCTGAATATTTGATGAAGCTTTCAGCCTCCAAAAAAGATCAGAATTTTGGAACACCAGGTGATACTGAGTCTGCCCTGACTGGTGATACTGAAGAAGAGGCAGTTCTCCACCATTTCACACAGATAAAGCTGATTTTAATTTGGGTAGAAATACTCCTCAGTGCAGGAATTCTCTCTTCCCATTATGCTCCAAAACACTGCAAGCAGTGGGATCATGCAGCAGCCTTAAGACTGCACTGATTACACGGTTCCTATTGACATTCCAATTATCATCACTAACCTTAAAGCTTCACACCCCTTCACTAAGAAACATGATAGTTCTCACTCCCACAACCAAGATGTGGGTCTCTGCAGGCTCAGCTGATCAGGTCTATGACAACAACCCCCTCTCCCTCAGTCACTCTGCATTCTCCATGTAAATCTCTAAAGAATTTCTGTCAGAAATCCTCAGCAGATTGCACAGGACAGCCCAAGGAGATGGTTATCCAGCTGGTGCTGCAGGATCAGTGTTTGCTCAGCCCAGTGGTGCTCAGAAGCAGTCCCTTACCGGCAGGAAACTCCACTCCTGGGTCTTGGGGTCGTATTTCTCCACCACATCAATGGGGGACTGCTGGCTGCCGAAGCCGCCGATCACCAGCAGCACCTCGTTAGCTCCTGAGGGACAGAGGGACAGCAAAGCCAAGTCAATCCCTTCACAACCAAAGGGTCACCTCAGGGGAACAACCTGAAGAAACTCTGAGGCTTCCCTGGCACAAAGCTGCCTCTAAATCACTGTTTTTGTCTCGGCTCTGGAGAAGGGACCTAACCTGGCTCAGGCACTCACACTCCCTTGCCACTGTCATATTTTCTGGGAAAATCCCTTGGCCAGGATTTCTTCTCCTGGGAAGCTGAGAAGCCTCAGAGAGAAATGAAAACAATAATTATCTGATTGCTTCTCCTATATTTGCTGCTTTGGAATGTGGTCTGGAGATCATTTACCAACTGATTATTGTTTGACTGATTTCATGTGAATTGTTTTTACTTAATAACCAATCACCATCAGCTGTGTTGGACTCTGAGGGGTCAGTCACGAGTTTTTATTGTTCATTCTTGTTAAGCCTCCTGTCTGTATCCTTTCTCTTTCTTTAGTATAGTTTTAGTATAGCATAATATAATATAATATAATATAATATAATATAATATAATATAATATAATATAATATAATATAATATAATATAATATAATATAATATAATATAATATAATATAATATAACATAATATCATATATCATGTCGTATCATATCAGCCTCCTGAGAACATGGAGTCAGATTCCTCATCTCTCACCTTGTCCTGGGGACCCTCACAAACTCAACACTCCCTGTGTGCTCAGCAAGAAAGAGAAGGGAGAAATGCTTCAGAGCATGTGGCAGACAGTTGACTGAGGTGTTAGGAGCTGGCTGCTGGAGGGCTGTTTCTCCAAACATCAGAGGCACTTTGAAAAGACAAGCTGCCTCAGAGACAGGTGGTGAAATTCACTCCTTTCTATCTCCTTTTGTACCCTTTCCACTGTTTTTTCCAAACCTCTCACCACTCCATAGAATCTGTAGGAGAATGGCTGCTTCCCTGCAGCCTCCTCACAACACAAAGTCTCCTCTTGGCCTCAGGTGACATCCAGGCCTGATTTAGGGGACTTTGTTCACCACATAACTGACAAACAAGTCAGGCTGTCTGAAGGCTGGAAAACCAATTAAATATTTTCCCAGGAATTGTCTCTTAAATCTTGTGTATTTTATTTTCAAAATTGCCTTCTATCTATTTTCTCTGAGATGAATTCTCTGAATTTTTCTTATTTCCTCCATGACTGTTAGCAACAGCTGTGACCTGGAGAGTTGCAACTTCCCCTCTAATCACTGCCTGGAAGCAGGCTTCTGCCTCAGGTTTAGAACAGCTTAGCATCCCCTCCACTCCTTGGGCCCTTTCTGGAACAGGGAGTTTATCACTAGAATTTAGGACTGTCCAGCCTTTCATTGCACAAGGACTGAACCCCAAGCAACAAATATTTAACAAGACTTTGTCTGTCACAAAGCAGAAAGGTGCAACCTCAGATGAAGAATAATATAAAAAATAACTGGGAAGGATTCACAAGAGCTCCAACATCTTGCAAAGCCTCTTTTCCAGTAAGAAAGCTAAAAGTGCAATCACTTCAGCTCCTCCTGTGCAAAGTTAATGCATGCCTTGATCACAGTTTAAAGTGACACATTGCTGAATTCAGATGGTATGGAATCAATTAAAACAGCTAGGGCTGAATCCAAAGGATGAACCTCAACAATAATGTGCAGTTTTAACCTGTACAATTAGACAATAAAACAGTTTTTTAATGTCTTTTTCATCAGGTGAAGTATTTCAACTAAGAATAAAATGAAATGTGTTTTTCTAAAATCATAGAATCACAAAATGGTATGTGTTGGAAAAGACTTTAAAGCACATGTCATTCCATGTTCAGGGACAGTTTGCACTATCCCAGGCTTCTCCAAGCTGTGTCCAGCCTGGTCTTGGACACTTCCAGGGATGGGGAAGCCAGAGCTTCTCTGGGCAGGGCCTGCCCACCCTCTCAGGAGAGAATTTCTTCCCTAGATTTCCCCTCTTTCAGTGTGAAACCATTCCCCATTGTCCCATTGCTGCAGTTTCTGATGAAGAGTCCCTTTCTGGCTTCTTGTAGGTCCCTTCAGATACTGGAAGGCTGCTGCCATGACAGGCTGAGCTGAAGTGCAGATCTTCAAAACTGGTACAGGAATTCCCACAAAATGTGCTGAGGCCTGGACTATGCAGGAACAGCACAACAACATTTCCTTCAGGCCAGAGAGGTGCAATCACTGTGTCTCTGACAAACCTGATCTGCCCTCCTCCTTTTGTGGTTAAACTGCTTTCTGTCCCCTAAAAGAGGCCACAAAGGGATTTTGGAATCTCTCTCCACCACACCTGCAGCAGCACTGGAGAACACACAGGGAGGATTCCTTGCAGGGAGAGTGGTACCTGCTGGCACTGATGGCAGTGCCCTGGGAGTGCACCAGGACACAGGCATGGCACAGAAGCCAGTAAAATACTTTTCCTTTTTCTGTAGGTCAGTCCTACTTTTATGTTGCCCTTGAGCGCTCACAGCCCTAAGACAAACATTTTCTGAACAATTCAGTGACTGTGCTTGGTAGAAGTTACTGAAATAAAGGAAGATATCATAATTTATTTGCCTTAACAAGGCTAGGGAGAAAAAAAAAGCACCTCTGAAGGGGAAGAGGGACATCTCCATCTCCCTCCTTGCACCTTCCCCTGTTCAATTTGCTGTGGAAACTGGCTATCACTGTAAGGCAGCTGCCACTCACCTCATAGCTCTACTTTGGACTCTGATACCTACCTACCTACCTACCTCTTCAGACAGGAAGAAACTCTTCCCACACTTCTTGGACAGCTGCATGCTGGGACAAATGCATCTGCAGGCACCAGCAACTCAGGAAATTGGTTTTAAGGCCACAGCAGGGGCTGGGATTAAAGGCAGTCAGCTAGACCCCACATTGGCACTAAAGAGGCACCTCTGTCCTTTGCTCCAGTCCCCTCTCTGTCCTGCTGGGGACCATGGCACAACAAGTTACTGCTGTGAAGAACACCAACACAGTCACAAGGCATTAGACAAGGGCTAACACAACACCTGCCAGTGCCCTGGCCCCTCTCAGGGTCCTTTTTCTGCTGCTCACCCAGACGTGCTCGTGTCCTGGGTCCCTGCATCTGGCTCCGGAGCTCGGGCCGAAGGTGGAATTTCTTGGCTTCGTCCACGAGGTCTCTGCACTGCAGGCTGCAGCGGATGAAGGGCTGGGGAGAAACATGAGTCACTGCTACATGCAATGTATTTTAAGAAACCTCAGAAGAACTGTCCTAAAGCCAACTCTCATCAGCTCAGACAGCATGAAAAGGACTTGTGTGCGGGTCCTGGGAAATGCAAAGGCAACTGAAGGTGCTGAGAAGATATGGCTCCATCCTCACAGTCTGGCACTGAAGGCTCCTTAAAGAAAATGGCTGCATTGGAACACTAAGGAAAAACCACTTCTGCTCCATTTAAGCCAGCAGAAGTATGACTAGGAAGGGGAACTGGCAGTGAAACCACACTTGTTGTGCCCCACATAATTTGACCTGCACCTGCCATTGGAGAGGAGCAGGAGAGCACAGCACAATGAAACTGTTTAGCTGATTTACTGCCCTGATCACTGTGCACACGGGACATGGAGCTGTGAAGAGGCAACAGGAACACTGAGGTCTTGTTGAAGAGTGAGGGGCATGCAAGGACAGCCTCATATCCTTGCACAATGCTGTGTAATTCCCTTCCCTAGCTGAGGCCTGGACCAACCTCCTTTCAGCTCAGCTATCATTTTCCTATGGGTGTTGGGTGTACATGCTGCTTCAGTAAGTTCAGATTTACCTCTACAGGTTCCTGGTGTCCGTGTGAGACAGGCACATGGGGCCAACACTCCACTCTCCACACTGCCCCAAGCTGAGGATGTGCCACCAGTGTGTGGCCCTGCCAGACTGGACAGGTCACCCTCCACGTTCACTCTGAGAGCTGAGGGCTGCACACACTCTGTCTCAGGCTGGATTTGGAACAGATCTATTTGTTTTGGTACCAGTCCCTTTTCCATTAGCTTAAATTTCAGTTTGAAGTGGACCACGATAATCTGACTGAACACCCTTTAGCTCTGGCACAACCTACCACAACGGCCCATTAGGTTGTCCTGATTTAGTAACTTCCATAATCTATCACATTTGAGATGACTGTTGCTAAATCAGCCTTTTCCTGACATAGAGAAATGTCTGTCATTCACCACTCAGCACCTGTCAGGTGACAAGGGCTGGTGACCCTTGAGTACATCCTATGACCATCCAACCTGAAGGCTGGCTTGACCTTCTCTGGGCCTTCCTTTGAAATCTTGCCTGGGGTAATTTCCTGTCTGGAATTGAATTAACACTTAAAAGCTTAATTGTTGTCCCCATTTTGGGCTGCCTCTGCAGCATCCCAGAACACAAAGCAGCAGCGTTAGCCATGGCTCTTGGCTGTGTGTTGGTCCTGGACCCACACAGCTGCTGTCTTTCTCACTCAGAGGTACATTCTGTTCATCTGCACCTCAGACACCTTCTGAGGAGCCATGACCTTCCTGAGATCGATGCCAGCAATCTTCAGCCTGGGGAAGGGGACCTGCCAGTGCTTAGGAATGAAGGCAGAAGGCACTTGGAGACTGTAAGGGATGACAACAGAAAGGTGCTGTGGATATCTGCAGGGACAGCTGACTAATGGCACTGGAGAGGGCACCCTGGGGCTGCAGAGCAGGATGCTGTGACTGCTGGCACAGCAATCAGCTCAGTGTGACAGCAGCACTGTGCTGAGCAGGGACAGCTGCACAGTGTCACCAAACAGCAGCAGAGAAAGGGCTCTGCAGCCATTCTGGGGCCAGCAGAGGCCAGGCAGGAGCAGCAGTGGCTGTTGTACTGTAGCAGACTCCATAGAATTGTGTGTCTAAGACCCCTTGGAGGGCTAAAACTTAACAGCAGGAATTGCTGAGTCATGATGAGATAGCAAAATAAGCTCCTGTCTTTTGCTTCTCGGACCCTAACTTATCTCTGTAACCCCATAGGTCACTGTCCCCTAACCCCTACTATTGGACAAGTTTGGATCCCCTATACCCTATAAAAAGGGGCTGTTTTAGCCCATTCAGCAGAAGAAGAGCCATCGCTGGAACCCTTCACAGACCCCTCAGTAAAACCATCACTGTGGAACCACCAGGACCTCTCCTTCTCCTCTCTCTCATCTGCTTCTCCCCCGAGCCCACTGGCGCCTTAGCAAGCAAGAGCTGGAAATCCTGAGAGAGCTGATAATCACTAAAGAACTGAAATCCACTAAGCTTGCTTAAGGTAGCAGCGGCTACGAGCGGCCTGGGTATGTGGGCACTCTGTCTCCAGGAGGGACCGAGCTGTGTGGGTAGGACTGCCTTGCTCAGGGCAAAGCCTGCTCTGGGGCAGGGGGACCTTCACCGTACCTCGGTGTCGATGACGTCGGTGATGTAGCGCGGCGTGAGCAGCGGCATCCGCACGTACTGCAGCAGCTCCGGCAGCGACGCCTCGCGCTCCTTCTTGGAGTGCTTCACCCAGTTTATCACCGCCTCGAACACCGGCTCCTCCGAGTCCACCTGCACACAGGCACACCCCGATCAGGGGCAGCAGAACAGCAGCTGCTGCCACGGAGCACACAGTGCTCAGCTGCTGCTCTGCTTCACAGCGAGCAGGGGAGCAGGACCCTTCAGCTACGGGTCCCTTAGGGAAATCCCCATAACCACAGTGAACTCCCTCACTTTCTTTTCCTTAAACCTGCGTTTGCTTTTTCCCCTGCAGCTGAGATCAACCATGGGCAGCCCAAGTCCCAGAGCAGTGAGTGCCATGGTGCAGAGCAGAGCCTGGAGCTGAGAGCTCCTGCAAAATTCAAAGTGCTATCAAAGAGAAGATTAGAATCATGTTTCCTTTGCACAGCAAAGTGTCTGCCCTAGGCCCTGGCAGCCCTGGGCCTACACACTGCCCACAGACATTCCAGCCAGAGCAGGTACATTTAAGGTTTCAATCCACCTTTTAAAAACTAAAAAAGATTTCAGAGTGGAGAATCCCAGGGCATGAACGCTACTGTTTATTTTATTTTATCACTAGTTTATTTCTGTCTCCATTTAGGACCAGCACATGCTGGTGCTTACACCACTTCTGGAGATTACACTGACTAAATAATCCAAATTTGATCCTTTAATGAGCCACAGATGCTTTGGACACCTTTGATTACCAAAAGCATAAGAATTGTATATCTATATCTATATATAAAAGAATTATATATTACTTCTATATATATAAGAATTATATATTACTTATTACTTATATATTACTTAGACTTTGTTTTCTTTTTGCACATCTATCAGATCATCCGACATAAAAGGAAATCAGACATGAATTTATTATCACACAGTCTGTTAACTGAGACTAAATATGAAGATAAAAGAAGAGCTTGTGATGAAAGGACTGAGCCTTCCCACCAGCCTATGACTGGTCCCCTTTGAAATCCAGTCTGAAGCTGTCAGGCAGAATGTTTTGAAGCAGGGAGCCACTGAGGTTAATTATATAAGGCATTCTTCTACACCATTGTTTTATATTTGTTACAGTGTAATTTGGAATGGCCTCTTTCTCTTGGAATTACAGGGGAAGGACATTTAGAGCTCACAAAAGGAGAGCAGACTACTGTATTGTTTCCAATTTCCCCACCTCCTCTTTAAATGCAATAATCCTGTGTTGATTTATTCCTTCCTGAACTGAATGTCCTCAGATATATTTAACAGCTTTACCATTCATGGAATCATTTCTGTTTTCTGATAAATGATGAGTAACACTAAATGCAGGATCACACTGAGGACCTGTCATTGCACTTCTTGAGCAGCCCAGAGATTTTCTGAGGGTGTTCCCTTATCACACTCTTGATTCCACACAGCACCTCTGTGCTGGCACAGCAGCAGAGAGATCTGCTCCTTATCCCACACTGGTCGGGGCTGGAAGGGACTTTAAAGCCCATCCCATTCCACCCCCTGCCATGGGCAGGGACACTTTCCACCAGACCAGGCTGCTCCTGGTCCAGCTTGGCCTTGGACACTTCCAGGGAAGGGACAGCCACAGCTTCTCTGGGCACTCTGTGCCAGGGTCTCAGCATTCTCACAGGGAAGAATTTTTTCCCAACATCAAATCTAAATCTCTCCTCTTTAAAACTGTTACCCCTTGTCCATGTAAAAAGTCACTCTTCCTCTTTTTTATAAGCCCCTTTATAAGGTTTCCCTGCAGAATCCTCTTCTCCAGGTGAACAGCCCCAGCTCTCCCAGCCTGGCTCCAGAGCAGAGGGGCTCCAGCTCTCAGAACATCTCTGTGGCCTCCTCTGGACCCTCTCTAACAGGTTCACATGTTCCATGTTCTGTGAGAACCCCAGACCTGGACACAGCACCCCAGGTGAGGTCTCACAAGGACAGAGAAGAGGGGAGAATCCCCTCCTGTGCCCTACTCATCACATATTCTAAAGGTACCACAGTGCAAGCCCAACACACTGCCTGCTGCAAGGTCTGAACCAGCCCTTCCAATCCACAAGGAATGTCACCTCTCCTGAGCAAATCATCCAAGAAGCTTGGCTGGGTCATTCTGAAGTTCCTCATTCTTTTCTGGTCCCAGCCCAGAAGCTGCTGGCCTATGGCATCACAAGCCACAGGAGCTCAGCCCCTCACAGCACAAAACTGCAGTTGGTCAAACACCAAGCACACTCAGCCTCCTCCACTGCAGATCCCAGCCAGAGCTGGGGCCTTCACCACTGCCTCACAGGCTTTTTCTCAAGCAGCCTCATTAACAAGGGGATGTTGGCATGGCTGAAGACCACTTTCAAGGAACACATCAACAATTCTCCTCTGGCTACCCCTGTACTGGCTTTTCAGGAGTACCACCAAAGATATCCCATACACTGGTTTGCTTCCAGACATTCCTGCTCCCCTGAACTCTGAGCAGTGATTGCTTCAAGCCTTTCCACTGCAGTGAACATCAGCTCTCAACAAAATCCACCTCAATAAATAGGGGCCAATAAATAGTCAAGCTCTTTCCTCATTTACCTCATTTAATATTTAACTTATTCATAGAAAAGTTGGAAAAATGTATCTGACATGTTCCAGTCACATAGCACACCCTCCAGCAGCTCACCTTCAGGGAACTAAATCTCCCTGTAACCCCTGGCAGAGTCAGACCACCCTGCACCAGCCCAGGATTCCTTGTGCAGCAGCCAAACAGAAGTTAGAGCTTGAGGCTATTTCTGAAATGTAGGCATTGAGACAACTTATCTTCTCCAGGGAAAGGAGGGAATGAAGGGCCAATAACTCTGCAAAGGGAACTAACTCGCTGTGATTGACTTGCAAGAAACACTTGTGTGACAACAAATTCTTACAGAGAAGCTACATGGTGTTGATAAAATTACAAACTAGCAAAAATAAAAATAGATGCCTCTTGAAAATTAAATTTCAAATTCAGGAACTGTGTGAGAAGTCCATCCCAGGAGTATGGACTAATTACTGACTGGTTTCAATGTTTTATTTCAATGCTTTGCACAGTAATGGTACTTTTCAGGTTTTACCTGAATTTCATCACACTTGATGAGCTTTTCAACCTCTTCTTGATTTAAGAGGATAAACTCTTCATGCTGAACCACCTCTGGAAAATGTTTCTGGCTGAAGACCTCTGCAGCTTGCATTAGATCCACACAATTGTGTGTCTCAGCAAAATCCCGAATGCCCAAACAATTTGATGGATCCAGCTGGCTTTCTAGAAACTCACAGCAAGCTTGTTTCACACCTATGGAAAATTGGAGGGGTGAATGAGCACTGCACACTTACTATCAATCCACTGCTTTGGCAAGGTCTTCAAAAAAGAAAGTTCTAAGCAATAATGAAAGTCCAATCCAAAGAACAAGTAAAAGTACTACAGAAACATACACATGCATGTATTGCTTTGGAGACTGAGGACACTTGGAGCAGCCAGACCACGTGTTTGGGCTGGTTTGAGCTCTGGCTGTTCTATTCCAATGAAAAAATGATATCAATCTGATACCAGGAAGACTGCAGTATGAGCTATACTCAGCTTCATGGATTATAAACCACTAATGTGTCTGCCAGTGGATATGGCACCAGATCTCTAGGACTATGATAACTTTTAGGTAACCTGTCTGGGATTTGGGATAATTGTCTGGGATAGCTCCATAGGTGCATGTGCAATGACAGCAACCAGTCTGTTACTGACCCAGACACACTGTGATGGCAGGTCAAATGACATCTAGGATTGCTTATTATAATAATCTAACTGAGCTGTAACATTTATGTGCTATACAGCTCACAATTCCTCTTGGGAGTCCTCCTGCAGAACGACAGTAGCCCAAAGAATGGAACCTGTTTTACCATTTTGTTTTGCACTCAAATCCATTCCTCCACCATGAGACCACAGCACACAAGAAAAGAGAAGTTGGACATAACTACTTAAAAATATCATTCCTCCCCCAGCCTCTCTTCCATGCACAGAGGGTCAAACAAACCAAATCTCTAAACAGCAGCAATGATGCAATTTGTGCTAATTTTTGAATTACCTTTCAGCTGAAGCAGACATGCTGCTGGAAGCAATTCTTGGACGTTTTCTACTGTCACATGCACAGTTTCTGTATATACAAAGTCCAGCAGGATTTCCATGGTGGAGGCTGTCAGGCCCTGGATATCCACACAGGGTTTATCCTTCTCTGAGAGCTGTAAATTGAAAGGGAGACACAGCTTTATTTTTCATTAATGTGATCAGAAAGCCCACAACCCTCAGCAGGTTTGAAAATAAGATCTGTCAGAGCTTTCAAGAGAGATTTGTCCTTTCTATTCTGGTGCTCACTGAAAGGATATAGGGAAGGAGGGAATTTCCCTACAGAATTCACTTACAGAAATGAGTAAGAGACAAAAGTTCTTTATGGCTCAAAAGGACAGTCACACAGCACAGTAAAACCTGTGAGCTGAGATCTGAGTCAGCAGAGATGACATGTGTCACCTGTGCAAGACAACTCAAATGTCTCCTCCATGCAGTACTCCAAGCTTTGCTCCAAGGGAATTCCTGCCTGAGCTGGATGTGTGTGACATGCTGCAGCTCCCAGGGAGCCTCCATCTAAGTGTTGGCCCAAACCAGGTTCTTTCACCTGGTGTGAAAGAGGCCAAGCCACACCCAGAGTCTGGGGATTTGATTCATTTCACTTCAGCACAGAAAGGGGGGCTGGGGACCAATCCCCAAAGCCCGCCAGACTGACAAAAAAGTTTATTATTTATACATTTTAGCAAACAAAGGCATTAATGTTCATTGGCTACAAGCTATCTAGTTCTCTTATTGATTAGCCTTCTATCTTCTATTGGTTAATGATTTCCTTGCTTCTTTTGCTAATTAGTCCCATGCTCAGTCTTTCTCTTCCTCTGGGTCAGGGGACTTCTGCAGTTGGTGGCTGTGAGTCAGCAGTCTTGACATGCCCCTGCCAGAATTACCTTCTGCCCATTCAGAGCTGAATTCAGCACAGCTGCTGAGCTGGCTTTATCAATTTCTTCCTTATTTTGGGAGTTTTGCCAAGTGTCTCTGTGGCCCCGAAATTTGGCTTCTCAGTGCCCCCTATCAGTAGGACATCCTTCTGCCTGAGCTTTGGTAACTTCTCCCTGGGCATGTCCAGCCCTAAACCTGACCAAGTCAATTCTACTGACACGTAATTTTCCTTTCCAACACCTGGACATCTTCACCATTCTTCTCTAAAACCAAGCCAAAGAAAAAGCTTTCTCAACTTGTCACTTTCCTGATATGTTCTTCAAGCTTATGGTGAACTTCATTCCTAAAATGAAACAAAGTAAAATGACAGTTTGTGCAGTGATGGCACTTACACAATCCAGGCTTTGTCCCTCGACTATTTAATCACCTCTATGATTAATTTTGGAATAATTATTTTTTCCAAGGAACATTATCCTCTCAACGGTCAATCTTTGGGAACAGCAAATTCTGTGAATCCATCAAATTTGCACAAAACAGATTATATTTCACAAAGCATCAGTTTCATGGTTCAGTGCCTCCAGCACAGAGCTGCTGGCAGAGCACCTGATGATTCCTGACCAATGGACTGGCTGGTGGGCTCACTGATCACACCCTGCACACTGCTGCCAGCTCAGCAGCATGGCTGCACCTCAAGGGATAATGATCTTCCTGTGGCACGCTGCAAAACCAGCCCCTGACTTCTGGAGCAGTCAGCACCAGTGCAAGCACAATGCAGATGAAAGCCCATGGCTTCTCTTGCCAAGAATGAGCCCAAAGTTGGTACAGCCAGTTGGGCAGAGGATCAGGGAGCAGAGAGCATGGCCAAAGCACCAACACTGAGCTTCACATCTGCCACAGCTGGGGAAAAAGGAGGTGATACAGAAACAGAAAATAAGAGCAGTGGAAGCTACTCCTGCAGAGGCACTCCATGACACAGCACAGATGTCTGTCTGCTGGGACTGAGCCCTGTCTGTCATGCAGAGATACACCTGCACAGAAGTACAGGAGGTAAGGGTGACCCTTGAAGGAATTTGAGAGAAGAGGCTTTTCAACTCTCTTGACTCAGTGAACAACCTTTATGGATTCCAAAGTTGGGAAGGAACTGCAAATTACCTTGTCTGACCTGCTGTGTGACAGGCCAGGCATTGCATTCAGAAGCTAAAACCAGTTCCTGCCTTGGGCCAGACAAAACATTCCTGAACCAAGACTAAGCTGTTTGTACCACAAAGGACACAGGTGCCACCAAAGTGCAGAACTGATCAGACAAGATGTCCAGATGATTCTAATAAGCAAATGAAGACACAGACCATACATACTTAGGACCAAAGATGTTACAAACTTCTACTGACCTCCTGATAGCTGTAAGCATCAGTTCTTCACACATCAGCCTGGAGCTGATAAAGAAGCTCCTGACCCACGATCAACCAACCATGTACATACTCTCTTTATATTGGTGACCACAACACAAACCACAAGGACAACTCTAATACCATACAGATGATTACTTCCTGTTTCCCTTCCACTACTTGGTTGTTATTTTGCCCAGTTTACTCACATGCTAAGAATGCCTAGTAGGAAGGAAGCATTTTATGTAAATTCATCTAATGTCTGTGATGCAGAATTGGGATCCTAACATCATCCCTTAAAGAAGAGTCTCAGTGTGGAGACAATTTGATTCTGAACAAAAAACCATGGATTGGTCTTGTTTGGAAGGGACCTTACATGGACCCCACCCCCTCTGTCAGTTTGAAGCCATTTCCCTTTCTCCTATGACCCCAGTGAAAACAGTCTCTCTCCATTTTCTTGTTGGTTCCCTTCAGGTACTGGAAGGCCACCCCAGAGCCTTCTCCAGACTCAACAATCCAAATTCTCTCAGCCTTTCAGACTCATGAGGACTCTGAGCTGAGCTCCAGCCTGTGTGTGCAGCATTAGAGAACTGCCTGCAGTGCTCAGTGCTGGGCTGCTGGGACACAGACAGTCCCTGGTCCATCCATGCAGCCACATCCTTGGACTCAGAATGCAAAATGATGGCCATCCAATGCTAACCAACACACAGGCCAGGCAGCTTTCCCCTCCAAGGTGTTCACTGTTTACTTCTGAGGTTGTTCAGTGGCACCAGACACACCTCTGCTGTCAGAATTTCAGACTGGTTTCCCACTTTGCTGTTTAATATCAGAGCTCTGCTCACTCTCCCTGAAGGGAGTAGCCCATACATAGGAAGTGTGCAGCAGCACAGATCCCAAAATCAACCACAGCATCCAGGAAAACAACTAAGGACAGTCACTTCCAGGCCTCAGGAGTTTTACCTCAAGGCCCCCAAGGTGATGAAAGCCTTAAGGCAGGGGCTGAGGTTACAGCTCTTTTGTGAGACACAATGTTGCTTTTTCCATTCCACCCATCAATCATTCTGCTGGGTTTGGCTGGGGTAGTTTATTCCCTTCCCAGTGGCTGGCATGGGGCTGTATTTTGGATTTGTGCTGAATGTAGGGATGATAATGGAGATGTTTTTGTTATTGCTGAGCAGTGCTCACACAGAGCCAAGACCTTTTCTGCTTTTCATACTGCCAGGCTGGCAAGGGGGCTGGGGGTGTGTGGGGGGCTGGGAGGGGACACAGCGGGGACAGATGACCCAAAGTGACCAAAGGCATGTCCAGGCCATATGACACCATGCTCAGTACACAAAGTGGGGGGCAGAAGGAAGGAGGGGAGGGATGTTTGGAGTGATGGTGTTTGCCTTCCCCAGTCACTGTAACGCGTCCTGGAACCCTGCTCTCCATGGGATGGATGAACACCTGCCTGCCCATGGGAAACATGGGAGGGAGTGAATTCTTGGTTTTGCTTTGTTTGCACATGTGACTTTTGCTTTCCATATTAAATTGTCTTTATCTCAACCCACAAATTTTCCAGCTTCTACCCTTCTGACTCCCTCCCTGATCTTGCTGGTGGGGGAGCAAGCACGAGGCTCTGAGGGGCTTGGCTGCTGCCTGGGGCTAAACCACGACAATCATGCAGGAGAATGGGTCTAAAATTTTGCAACTCCTTTCTTACCCAAGGCTACTTCTTGTTTTTGCCCTTACTAATACAGATACACAAAAGTACTCTGGAATAAACTCCAATTTCTTCTCACAGGGGGAGAGAAATGCTGGCATGACAGTGCTAATGTGTGGCTCACTGTACCCTGGAGAGCAATCACAGCACAGAGAAGCTGACCGTGTAAGAACCTGGAAACACCAGTTGTTTACTTTCAGAATAATATTTCTCTGTTCTGGGGGGAAAGGACCCTTCAATTTCTAGAACACAGCCTCCAAGAGAAGACAGAACAGTTTCCTTCTGAGGTGAAGCCAGTAATCAGCTCTTAAAAGATCCCAAGTCATGTTAACTTGGACAAACAAAGACAAATGCCAATGCACAGCCAAGATCCAGGGGAGATAAAACTGCAATTTTCATTACAAGGAACAACCCTGCAGGTAAAACTGATGGTGTTTCAGTGCTCCCACACTGCTCAGCACAGGGGCAAAGCAAAGTGTTGTAAAAAGCCTGGGCTTCATCAGGTGATCAGTGGCTTCTCCTCATGTGGCAAAACGGGAACAAAAAATGGGAAGGAATTAATACTAAGCTAGACTGACAACTTCTTAGAATGTTAAAAGTCAGAAGTGAGAGAAGGAAGGAAACTTGAGACACAGAGAGAGGCAAAGGCAGTTCTTTATGACAACAGTATTGCTGCCAGTGTTGTACTGGCCATGCACAGATGTGACACCAGGAATACCGTGGCATAACCCCAGGAGAAAAGGCCAGGAATGCCATGGCATAACCCCAAGATCAATTCTGAGCAAAGCCTCGTGCAGCCCAGCCTGGCACATCAGAGCAGCCCAGCAGGCCCCAGAGCTGCAGGAGGAAAGCCATGGAGTGCTGAGGAAGCCCTGGCAGGGCCTGTCAGCCCATGGCACCACACACACTCTGAGCTCTCTGGAGTCCCAGCCTGGCCAAACCCTGCACCCACAAGTGCCTGGAGAGTGTCCAAGCACTGTCCCATCACAGCCCTGACACACAGAGGAAACATGGCCACTCTGAGGCTCACCAAGCTGCCCCTTCCTGGAAGGAAGTGTCCCACAAACACTCTGTAATTGTTGCCCCTTGGCAGGTTGGGCACTTTAGGGTTTCCATAACAAAGAAACGAGTTTGGAAGAAACACAAACCAAGCAAAAAGAAAGAAACCCTTAAAGCAGAGGCATTGTGGGAGCATGAGAGAGCAAGCAATTCTGCCCACTGAGCACAGCTGCTTTCCCAGGAAGAATTTAATTTCCTAGGAAGACTCACACGTCTGAATGAAGGTCACCATGATGTTACTGTTAACATGAATGTAACAAAGCAAGGAGACACAGCTCAGACCCAAAGCACACCAACCCCCAGCCTTTGTTAGCAGCCACAAAGAACATTCTGGAGCACATGGAGTAACACTGCCTAGAACAAGTCCAGAAGTCGAAAGCACTGACAGGAACGTGGAGGCAAACCCAGAGAAGCAGAGATACCTCTGTACTGCTGAGCACCTAGAGCTACTGGAGAACAGAGAACTTCAGCCTCCAGGGACTGAATCTGCTTTGTGCATTTTCTTCATCTAATTACATTTCCTTTATGCAGAGAAAAAGCACAAACCTGATGAATTTACAAATTTCATGAAGATATGGACAAAAAAATATATTGGTCTGAGGTCGGGCCACACAAGCATCATTTTGGTTTCTTTGCACAGGACTGTAAACACCTGCTGCCCTGACAGCACTGAGATAAGTGGGCACACAGAGAGCTCTGCCACAGCCTTCGTGCCTGGGTAAAACAAAGAAAAAAATCATTCTCTGATGCAATGACTCTTGGGCTAGCAGGGAGGGCTTTAGGACCTGTGAGCTACTTAACAATGTTTCTCCCTGCTCATGGGGAAGGTGGTAGGATAAGGAAAGCATCTTCCATAAGAAAAAGATGCAAAGATTGACTCCAGCTTATAAAGACAAAGCCAGGCAAAGCATCTGACATTCAGCAGCGAGTGCCAGCTCCAGCTGAGGCAGTGCCTGTCAGTGACTCAGGAAAACTGCACACAGGTAGTGCAAGTCTCACAGGAAGGGCTGAGAGCCAAGGTGCTCACAGGTGAGATGTGCTGGGTGCAGCACCTGGGGCTCAGAACCACCCCAGCCCCAGTGACACCCCCACCCAGCCCAGCTCCCAGCCAGTGCCAAGGGCAGTCCAGAGCACGCATCAAACACCCTCCCTTGCACTGCAAGGGCTGCCCAGAATCCCCAGCACGGCTCCCACAGCGCTGTGCCAGGGCAGGAAAGATGCCCGGAACCACGGAAACCACAAATCAACACTAGAAAAATAAAGAAATGTATCAGAACTCTCCGGCTTGGCAGCTCAGCCTGGCAGCTCCCTGGGCACAGGGTGGTCACAGCAGACCATGAATCAAGGCCACAACCTCTTAACTCCCTACCAGGTCACAATAAATGGCTCTGGGGCCACCATAAGACACAGAATTACCTCGAGGGGCTCCAGGGCCACCAGGTCAGAACCCCAAGGGCTCCAGGGCCAGCATAGGGGGATTCACAGAGACCAAGGGCCACCATGGAGATATCCAGGGCGACCATGGGGGTTCCTGAGGCACCCACAGCCACCATGAAGGGATCAAGAACCACAACGGGGGCATCCTGAGCAACCACGGGGAGTATCTAGTGGACTCCAGGATCACCACCAGGGGATCCTGGGCCCCTACGGGGGGATCCTGGCCCAGCTGCTGAGCAGCTCAACAGAGACCAGCCCAAGCACTGGGCGGCCCTGCCTCCTCCACCCACGGAGCACCCAGGGCCGGCGGCAGCACCGACCTCGCTGGTGAACATGGCGCAGAAGTAGTCGCTGCAGGCGGCCAGGACGATGCGGTGGGCCGGGAAGTCCTTGTGCTCCACGCGGAGGGTGACGTCGCAGAGCGTGTTGCTCTTACGCAGGGCGTTCATGGCGTTGAGGATGGACTTGGCGTGGGAGTTGGTCATGATGTCCTTGGGGGGGGCCATGGCGCGCGGCACCTGCGGGCACAGCCAGCACGGCCACATGGCACGGCGCCCGCCGCCGACAGGGGGCGCTGCCGCCGCGCCGCCCTCAGCGCCCGCCCTCAGCGCCCGCCCTCAGCGCCCGCCCCGCCCGGCGCCCCCGCCCACCGCGACCCCGCGCCGACGCCCGCCCGGAGCCGCCAGCTCAGCCCAGCCCAGCCCGGCCCGGCCCCGCCTCACCCCGCCCTGCCCCGCCCGGCTCGGCTCGGCTCGGCTCGGCTCGGCCCGGCCCGGTCGCACTCACCGCCGCGGGGAGAGGTCCCGGCCCGCACACTTCGCCTCCCCCCGCCCTTCCCTCTCCCCGTGCCGCGCGCTCTGATTGCGTCATCGCGCTGCGCGCACAGCGCCCCGCCCCTGGGTGCCGGGCGGTTGCCGAGCAACGAGCCCGGAGCGGGCCCCACAGCGCCCCCCAGCGGCCCCCGCGGGACCCGCAGGACCCTGAGGGGCGCGGGGGGAACGGAGCACTGGGGGCGGTGAGGGAGCTGGAAAGGGGCTCAGCCTGGAGAAAAGGGGCCTCAGCCTGGAGAGAAGGAGGCTCAGGGGGCTCTTCTGGCTCTGCACAACTCCTCACAGGAGGGGACAGCCGGGGGATCGGGCTCTGCTGCAGGGAGCAGGGACAGGAGGAGAGGGAGCGGCCTCAGGCTGGGCCAGGGGAGGGTCAGGTTGGATAATGGGGGAAATTTCTTCCCTAGAGGGGTGGTCAGGCCCTTGCACAGGCTGCCCAGGGCAGTGGGCATGGAATGGTGGAATCACCATGCCTGAAAACGTTCAAAATATGCGTGGAGATGGCCCCTGGGGACATGGCTTCACGGTGAATATGGCAATGCTGGGAGAGTGGTCGGACTCCATGATCTTAGAAGGCTTTTTCGAGACCTTAATGGAGCTGTGATTCCATGATTCTGGGTTCCCTGCTGCAGTGCTCTGGAAGCA
Organism: Molothrus ater; assembly: GCF_012460135.2. Classification (NCBI taxonomy): domain Eukaryota; kingdom Metazoa; phylum Chordata; class Aves; order Passeriformes; family Icteridae; genus Molothrus; species Molothrus ater. Next base: position 1,342,899 of record NC_050502.2, read on the forward strand.
GAGCCCTCACAGATCCCTCACAGAGCACAGGGCAGGGTGTGAGCTGCCTCCTTCCCCTGGTGTGGTTCCTGCCGGGTGATCCCCTGGATCTGGCTCTGCCAAGCTGGGAGCCAGGCTCCGGCAGCCTGCTCTAGAATCCCAGGATTTTAAAATTAATACTATTTTTGAGCTCTTCCCACACACACAACTCAACATCTCCGGCAGATCGCCTCCAGCTGACAGCCCTGAGCCGCCTCCGCTCCCCTCCTGCCCTCGAGCTTGCTTCCAAGCCTGCCTGGGGATGAATTTTAAAACCTGAATCCATACATACAGTCAGGTGCACAGTCATTGTCAACAACCTGAGATAAATTCCCAGCTAAATGTAGAACAGAGTATGACTTAAGGAATATGTCCATCAAGGTTGAGATATTATCCTGGCCTGCAGGCTGATCATTAATTCATAAGCTTTTTCCTCCAAGAACCAGGGTCAGTCTTTTTGGAGGCTGTACATGGAATGAGAGTTTGGAGGATTTGTTTGACCTCAGCCATGCTAAAGAAGCAAATGATTGGCAAGACCCAGCAGCTGGAGATGACAATCCAGTGTTTGGCAAGGAGGGCAGTTTACCACTGCCTTCAGAGCTGCAGATGCTCTGCCACGGGGGATTTTTGAGTCAGCAGCACCTTGTTCTCTAGATCCAACTCAAGCAGAAATTGTTGTTCTGGAGGCAGGTACCAGTATTTGTGTGAGACTGCATCATCACCTGCTCCTCTGGGAGCTCAGAGTCAGGAGGGATGTGTGACCAGGGTGTGAGAGCAGACTCAGTGCATGGGAGATACAGCCTGGAGGAACGGAGGAAAGAGGCAGCATTTGCCTGCTTAGTGCTCTCTGTGCACCTCATTTCCCAACAGTCAGCCTCTGTGTCCACCTGGGGCTGATTGCCCAAGGCTACAGATGAAAGCCCTGGAGTATCAAAGCCAGTTTGGAACAATGGGTGGCTCCCCCACCCCCTGCATGGTGGCAGCCTCACCTCAAGTCCGAGGGGCAGTTTTGAGCACTGCAATATAAGAAGGATCTGAAGTCGTTGGAGAGTGTCCAAAAGAGGGTCACAGAAATAGGGAAGGGTCTGGAGGGGCCACACGAGGAGTGGCTGAGGGCACTTGGTCTGTTCACCCTGGGGCCTGAGGTCAGAGCCCACTGGGGGCTGCAGCTCCGACCTCTGCTCTGTGTGACAGTGACAGGACCTGAGGGAACAGCTGGAGCTGGGCCAGGGCAGGGGCAGGCTGGGTATCAGGGAAAGGCTCTTCCCCCAGAGGGTGCTGGCACTGCCCAGGCTCCCCAGGGAATGGGCACAGCCCCGAGGCTGCCAGAGCTCCAGGAGAGTTTGGGCAGCGCTGTCAGAGATGCCCAGGGTGGGATTGTTGGGGTGGTCTGGGCAGGGCGGGGGTCGGACTGGATGATCCTTGTATGTCCTTTCCAGCTCAGGTGTTCTATCTATAATTCTATGATTTTTTTCAAGAAAAAAAGTCTGAGGAAAATTAAGGCAGCCACAGTAAAAATTGCATATTGACATTAAATTTTATATCTCAAAGGATGAAAAGTACAACACAATTTACTTTATGTTTGTTAATTTAGATACATGTTGTTATTTGAATGGTGACATATATTGCATTGCTCTCTACATTAATGTTCTTCATATATTTTTTATCCTTTTAAATAAATATTATTGAAATAAGAAAAAGGAACTAAAATAGAGAAATTAGAATGATCAAATTTGTGTAAACAAGAGCAAGGTGCATCATAGGGCTCAGAAATAATGTACAAATAAATTCACTGCAACAATGTTCTTTAAGAATAAGCAAATATTCAGAGTGAGCAAATATTTCAGAATAAGCAAATAAGTAAAGCAGGGCCTTTGAAAATGAAGATGTCATCCCATGTGTGGGAATGACAGTGGTGATGACATCCCACAGAGGTGATGCTGTCTAGAACACTCTGTACAAACACACCATGCTCCAAAGTCACCTACATGTACCTGGATAAGGCCCTGAGCCACCTGATGTGATGTTGGTGTTGGCTCTGCTCTGAGTGGGGTGGCACCAGCTCTCTAGGCCTCTGATTTAAG